>NC_091134.1:45570185-45873215 GCF_041381155.1 Argopecten irradians | reverse complement strand
ACAGGAGAGAAAATTACTAGATCAAAATTCAGAAATTCTTCAGACTAATCGATGTTTCAAGTCGATATCGATTTAATGTTTTCTTACATGACTATCGATAACTGAAAATTGATAGTTGCTGGGAAAACTAAGAAAAAAATCTATAAAACTTGTATCTTTGAGAAAATATCATTTTAATTATGTTGTCTTTACAGTTTTTTTTTTTCTAGTCGACATTAATTTCACATGGGTTTTTTTGTTGCTTTGAAGATCTTGAAAATTTGATTCTATATTCATATAATTATTTCTTCATTTCAACATCGCAAAAAGCAAAACAAGGCAAAGTTGTTAGGTTTTTATGTGAAATTCTAAATATGTTAGTGATGTACTGTATAACGTTAAGATTGTTAAATTACATGTAGATGAGAGTTCGGAGAAAGTGTGTTAAATGGCTGTATCTAAGAAAGAGTGATGTATGTTTGAGGGAAAATCAAAAGTTAACAATGTCAATAAAGAAGAAAAGCAAATCTATTCAAATACAATGACTGTGGAAGCAATATAAATATTAGATCCGTTATGAGCTAAAGGTAGCTTGCACTAGATATTATACGGATTCTTACAGACCTGATATATCAGGACGTTAAGCGTGTGCCATTTCTGACACCGTTACGGGTTAATCCATGCACGATAAGTAAATATTCCCTGAACACCGATCAGATTAACACGCCCGGCCAATAACATCGTTTACAGTACACACGTAAGATGACATGCAGAAGTACTACTGGGTGAGGAACTAAGTGAATTACGACTAAACTCCCAAAGGTAATTAAAACTCGTTAATGAAAGCAAACTGTCAAAGGGTCAGAATGGTGTTGTCATTCATCTGTTTATCTAGGCAAAATGTTTTGGTCTGATACAAACCCCGTGCTGATTATGATTATTTTATCCAGAACTACATTACATTGTATTAATATTCCTTAGTAACTATTCCTCCATAAAGTGAATGTTAACAATATGTCATACATTTTCCAGTGCATTTTGCTTACGATGTCTTTAGCTTCAACGTTGGTGTTGGTATAGAATAAGGTAAGTACAATATCTCGTGTGACGAATTGGTGTTCAATTGCGTTTGCCTTTTGGTCTATGATATTATTGACAATTAAAAAACCTATACCCTAGAAGACGCTTTGGGATTTGCATCCTGGCCATACAAATCACTCATCATATAGGGATTGGATTTCGTTAGCGCCCCATATTGAATATATTCTTAGAGGAATTGCTCCATACAAGCTGGTTAACATAAAAACGAATCCAATCCCTATATTTACACTAACACAACTTTTTATTTATATTTTATGCAATAAAATGGTCATTTGAAAGTGACGTAATTATTCAATAAAAGTCGGTCAAAAGTGGGAGGAGCTTACTCAATTGAACAGCGAATGATGACGCTTCACGTAAAATAGAATTATTCATCCGCGACGACAAAAAAGTTCAATATTTTAGTGTAAAATATACATGACAAACAAAGTAAAGTTCAGAGATAATTTTATTTAATCAGATCAGAACTTTAAATATATATTCAATTTTGCTAAAAGTAAATATATAGCGTAATAACATAAAGATTTTGTACACGGCCACATGTGTGAACTCGGTGACCGTTATTGTGCAGCGAGGCGAAGCTGACGTACGCTTACACACTTGAGTTTGCCGAAGTTGTCAAAACACCGAATTTCAAGTAGCTCAATGTGTTTGAGATGTCGTCTGACTTGACGATATAACATCCTTGGGAGCCATGTGATTATATAATCTACGCTTAAATCCATATTGCCATCGATAGATGAAACAAATTCACTAGTGTTCGATGGATACAATGTATTTGTGGTGACGCGTAACTGTCAACACGTGGATTATTAGCGGTGCATGTTTTATAATACACATGATTAAATTCTCAAAGAACAAAGACAAGAGGATATGTTTATAACTGACCGATCGTAGGACGAACATAGGCACAGAGGTAATGTTTACATTTGACACCCATCATTTTTAACAAAAATGAAAGCACGTCCCCCCTGTCGGGATATTTTTCCGTTTCTTTATACAATTGTTAATTCAAAAATTGTTTGAATCATATATAAATATAAAACATATATATATTGATTACATTTTTCCAAAATTCTATGAAAAACAACAATATACACGTAATGTTGCGTCAAAATGTAAACAAAGCCATGTGTTTCTTTTTTTTAAATAGTCCTTTTACGTTGCACAGAACATTTTCATACGCAAGTTCAAAGTTCAATGTTACCATGCAGTTATGGTAAACAAAATCGGCTAGTATTAGCGTATAGCGACCAAGTGTAAATATAAGTATTTATAAGTAGTCTATTGTTGTATTTATCCTCTTTTCTCTATTTTCCCCCTTATTTTAGCGACAACAACTGATATCAATTATTCAACGCCAAGAATAAAAGCTCCGTCAACTTTAGGCTGCATTTTAATACATGAAAATCGGTGTTAAAAGTGCTGTTAATAAACCCAACAAAAATGTGTCCATTCGCGTTTGACACTTATATTGTTTATTGGGCTGTTAAAAATTCCTCACGTAGAATACAAATGTGGGCGTGAAACCGTTTTTCCATGGCAATGTTAATAAATTTGAATTCCACAATGTATGTTTTTAAATACCATATGTTATCATAAGTAGTAAAGTCACGAAAACAAAGGTGAGGTCAGGTTTTAATTAGATCAAAATAGCAAGTGGACGTTTAATGTTTAGACCTGCCATGTTGAATTTCTGTTGCTTGTCCCAGCCGATGGTATTCGCTACTTTCTCACCAATAATGCGTCCTGGTTCTGTAGACGTATATATACCTCTGTCGTTTGTATTACACAGCCTTTCAACGCGTCTTGCATTCTCCCACACGTTCGTAATATACGGGCACTACACCTCCCTTCATGGCATGATTTATCCTCTCGTAATCCCCCGGGGGTAACCCCAACCCCCTGCCGGAATGTCTCTCTCGCTGGATTCCTCTTCGAAAGTTTGTCATTCGCGGATAAGTGGAAATGTATAAATGACAGATTATACGGACTTAGCAAAGTCGTTATATTTGGACTTTCCCTGGCGGAAAGAAAACCATCAAGGATGTAATGAGAATTCGCCTAAAGTTCATATCGATAATGAAAAGCTCAAAGAACCAGAAAGTCATAACATAATTACATAGTAAATTACTGAAATTAAATCTGAAGAAAGACTTTAAAAAATATGCGATTTTCTGGTTTACTTGCTTTTAATGCAGAGATATTAATTAGGTAGCTTGTGGGCCGTAAATCGCATTTTATTGCCTACTAACGTTTCCACACCCCGGCAATCCACCAATTCTACTGTATACTAACTGTGCTAGGAGTACAGTTCACCCCGTCATGATTCCAGGCTTTTTGGCAGTTGCCTAGTTTGTACTGCACAACTGTTCTGCATAAAACTGTATACCAATGTGGTTCATCCACTTGTTACGACAAAGAACGTAAATAATATAACTTGTATAAGCACACAAAGAAACACTTGGTGTATACCATTCTACGAAACAATGTAAACAATATCCCAAAACACAATAACAATGTAAACTGTGGAAATAAACGACAAAAAGCATTGTTTGATATCTGTTCTCATTTGGGGAAACGGTAAAGCAATATCAGTCTGCTACAAACAATATTGATATGGTAAAAATCTAAGAAATATTTGTAGACAAATAGCAAGATCTTGTTGCAAGAATAAATATCATACTATCCAAGTGTACATTCAACATGTCATCGAGAAGAAGTTCGTCTCTAAGTGGATACAGTTCTTTAATTATTACATACATGTATTCATATATTTTTTATTTCAATATAAACATGTTTCTCCTGAATTTGTCATTAATCTCTTGGTCATTTCATTGCTTCATGTGTACCAATTAAGTTTTATATTATATCAATTTGAAAACAGATCCAAAATTATGATTGGACTACCAGTGGAATGTATTAATACCAGGTTTGATTTCCCTCGAGTGATACTAAACTCTATCCGTGTATATGAATAAACCCATGGTGTGTGCTTCACTCTCCCAGGGAGCCGGCGGATATGCCTTTAAAAATATCCCTTACAACTTTGCTCATAAGAATAATTCAATTTGCACAATTTTCATAATCTTAAAGAAAAAATCTTTGTTTTAACACGGCTCAATGGTATTTGAAATCCAGATTAAATTTGGTGATGTTTTTGACTTTATATGAAGTAGTTTTACAATCGCTAGTAGAACTCTCCTCCGCCGTTATTTATGATTATTTAATTGGTTCCCGAGATAAGCCCAATTGAATAAGTGCATTCATATCTTTTGTCAAGTGGATACATCTCGCAAACGGTGAAAGGTCAATTTCTACACACGGAACACTTAAAGGGGTTATCATTTGTTATGTAACACCGCTAACCCCCAAAGAAGACGCGGGTAAGTGTATCCCTATCAGTTTTCAAGCTCACGAGCTCGAGTCGATAAGAAAATTTATTTACATGTTGTGAAGCTGTATCTTGACACGATTAAGACATGATTCTAACAGCTCTGTCAGTTATCAGGCATCGCCTACTGGGACGATTACAGAACTGTAATATAAACTTATCTTATCTGATGTGTATTCAGTAATAGACACAACAATATGACCCGTGAAAAGAAAAACAATTACAGAAAGGGATATTTTCTCCATGAAACAACAACAGCCATAAATCATCTTATATAAAATAATTTGTTTCATGGAATTATCTGAGAAATAAATATAATCATACACCAATACAGAAAATAGAAATTTATCGGCGAAACAAATATTGCCATGAATTATTAGATATTACAGAATTTATGTATTCTTTTATATGAGAAAAAAATAGCATAAATTAAAACTAATATTACACGTATTATTTGTTTCATTAACAATAGCCATACATTCGAGATACGGATGCTTGACAATCGGAGTTTTGTCACGTACATCATGATTTTGCCAGTAGTTTCGACAATGTGATTTCTTATGGTTTTGTGTTTTTTGCAATATTGAACTATTAAATTAATATTAAATGCCCAAAGACACAAGAATAAGATATTGGATAAATTTTATCCTTTAATTTGTCTTCGCATTCTAATTAAAATTAGACTTGTAATTCCGCTCCGCCACGATGCTCTGCGATAGGTACCTGTATTAAAGTGTATCACAGAGCATCATAGTGGAGCGGAATTACAAGTCTAATTTAATAAGGTTGATATATTTTGTAAACGGTTATTAACTTTGTCAAAATACTACATGATAATTATTTGACACCGTTATACTTCTATTTTCTTTTTATCAAACTGACAGGGTGTTTTTTCTTTCACATCCGATTACATCACATTCACTTTTTGAGCATATCATTATCTAATAAATTATCATTTCATTGTATATCATAATAACATTTAACTGGATCTTTTAGATTATCAACTCATAACTCTAACAATTGTTTATGAAGTATATTCATGTATAGTGTATAGTTGCTGATATTCGCGTGGGTTTTAATTTCGCTAACTTTAATACCTCACGAAATTGATCAAATTCGTAGTTTTACATATCATAACCTGTCGTATGAATGACGCTTTCAAAAGCTGTTAAGAAAATTCGTGAAAATAAACCCTTTCGAATAAGTTCCAACAGGATATTTTTTACTTTTACACCTTCGAAATTTAACAAGGAAGTTAACTATTTTAATAGCTATCGTCAGTCTTTAAAGTATATTTGATAAATGCACAAAAAAACAAGTGATGAAAGAAAATAATACCGAAGCGTGTTAATCAATGGGTAAGTGTGACTATTGAACCCAATGCAAAGGTAATCTAGATTTATCACAAAGACGACGGTTAGTTAAAGATGCTCCACAGCCGACAGAGCATAAATGATATTCGTCATATTAACTATAATTGGTGTTTAATCGTGTATATATATAAATATATATATATGTATGTCTAATTAACACAAAAATCTAAAAAGGAAAAAAATTGTTTTGCCTTTGGTGCATGCGCAATCAGTACATCATTCCATATAGGATATAGTGTCATGGAATTTTGTCGGGCTGCAATTAATTATTTTTGATATTTTTTACTTGAAGTAAAATTAGAAGCTCAAACTTTTCAACGATGGTAATGGTGTAAAGTAAGTAACTTTTGTAACTGAAGAAAAATACTATATTGTCTGCTGCTGTTTTTGAAAAAAATACCATTTGTCAGCGGTGAAGCATCTTTAAAGAAATAAATAACAGACATTGCATATCCCTGATACAATTTATTCACTTGAAACCGCCAGTTAGCCCGTGCCAGTTGGTGCAGAACTGTTACTATTTTGTTCTTGATCATCATTTGACTGACCCTGAACCGTATTTGCAGCATCATTATTGTCCATACAAGCACTTTGGATGCTGTTATTATCGCTATTACTTTGTGTAGTGTCCATTTTGTCTTTGGTTTCATCACTCTCTTTGTCCTGCTTGGCATCAGCGCTTTCAAGAAACTTTTCCCACTTTGCTAACCGTTCCTCTCTCTCTGCCTCCGACTCCTCTATTTCGAACTTGGTCCGACCGTCCCATGTCGTGGCCATGATACGCCGCTTTGAGAACCATCTGTGATGTAATGCGGCTATACAGTCATCAGCTGATTCTGCTGTCTTGAAATACACCATCATAACACCATCAGGATGGTTCTAAAATGATACAAATAAAATATTTTATTTAATTTTAATAGATGTATATGAAATCATCCTTCATTAATTACGAGACAAATGATAACGGTCCATTGTGTTTTCTGCTACAAACAAACACTTTCAACTGCTAATAAACCTAATTTTCCATTAGGTTAAATTTTTGATTTGTCGCCTGTTGTTGTATTGAAATATGACCACGTTAATTAATATGCAAATAACACATATGATATCCTATAAATATGACAAATACATTTTATTTGATGTTATTATTATAAAACGAAATCTGATAAAGTTCTTTAAGGAGGTAGCAAAAATATTGCAATGTCAATTTCAACTCCTAACCACAATCATCCTTACCGCATCATTTTACGATATAATGTAGTCTCGTAAATAAGATTAAGCAACTTTCAAAACTTACGTCGAACATTTTAACATTTTTCACTTCTCCGAATCTGCTGCATTCATTCCTAACGTCATCTCTGAGATCATTGATCAAAGTTGGTTCCTCCTAAAAGAGAATAATACAGAGTTTATCCATTAATGCATTCAAGAAATATCCTAAGTAAAAAAATTAGGCAAAAAACGCAACAGAATTAGATAAAATTGTCAATAGAATAAATATGATAATAAAAAAATTCAAAAGGATATAAAAATGCGAACATACTTCAAACAACAAAGCATCTTTAAAAGCAACGATGACGACGGCAAATTGGTACAGAGATCAAACTGCAATGTGGTTTAATAGCAGTTAACTTTAATACAATTTAAGGGAAACGTCAATAATTTTGGGGTTTGCAATGGCTACTGCCTATGAAAAGCTGTTCAGTTGGCCTGATCTGAATGCAGCGAAATGGACCTATATTTCATTATGTTTACATGGAAATAGTTCCCATTCCCGACTACACAGATGTACATACCGCGTACACCAGTAACACGGTCCTTATAAATAATACTATAGTAGTAAAGGGTGCCTGTGCGAGTTAGAATGATCAGAGGGGGAAAAAGTCATTTTTGTTATAGAGGTACTCGGGACATTCCGAAAATCGTGACCTTTATTATATGCAGTTATGATTTATATGCACGGCCATGAATTAACTGGTCTCCGTAGTACTGTGGAAAATATGAAATATGCCATAACTCGTAACGTGATATCATACAGATAAAACTGAAGCGTTTACCAAACCCTAATAAATAAATAGTAACAAGCCAGGGTAGTGTCGGTGACAATAGCAATGTGTCATTCTTAGTCGTTGTACTATGTGAAATACATGGGCATAACGCAGTACCCTCTACTTTCGGGTGTTAATTTATGTGAAGTGGGTTTCATTCATCAATGTCACCCTGGGTTGTATATATCTGTATACATGGGACAAAGGTATGTGTTATAGTCGGTATGATTAGTGCGCCACACACGTATGAGAACAACACAATACAGATAAGTTCTTTAAACCACTGAAACAAAGACATGTGATGTTGATGAAGATGTCGTTTAAGATAAAAGAATAAAAGACTTAGAAAAGCGGTACAGAAAATCAAAGTTCGTATCCCAAATATGTACTTTAGTTTTATTTTTACGACATAAACACTCTGATAAGCAGAGGAGTTTAAGGAACGACAAGGAGACAATTTCAATCAGATTTTTTTTTAACGTATCGTGGAAGGCAAACACATTGTAAAACGTTCTGCTTCACATATTTATATGCGTTATTTCATGCAGGTGAAGATCATTTTTACTTTGAACTTTAGACACCATTAGATAATTGATCTTATGCACGAAATAGGCAATATAATGATACTGTTTCGTTCGAAGAACTCGTATGAAGATTAAACAGATGCTCAAATAGATCAAACGTACTACAAAACGGTATTATAATCATGGAAACATAAATTAACATAATTAAATAAATTTGAAGAGAAATCATTTAATGAACTATGTTTATGACAACCAGCGTCTCTTCCGGTCAACTAAACGCTCAAACCTGACTATTGAGAAATTTAGCGTGTAAAAATTAATTTTCACTCCGTGCAATAGAGGTTCAACCATCAAAGTATATTCAGTGGATGTCAAAAAGAATATCACTATTATAACATGTGAACAAATAACCGAAACTCATTTTTTTTCAAATTACTATAAAACTAAAAATGTCAGTGTGGGTCATTGCTTTACTTTGATATGTATACATCACAGGGATATTTTTATATCCACATTTCTACATGTCACACTAATATGAAAAACAATAGAATGCATAGCAATATCTATAATCCAGCACTTAAAACGACTTCTTTTCTTTGCAGCATTACATCGCAATGGGTTTTAGATAAGAAGCAGACATGTATCGTTCATGTATTTCAGTAACAGATGAAATCGTACGACTGGAATACCTATTAATATATAGAATAAAACAGAGTTTTGTTTGATTCGGTTTGCGACAGAACCCATCACTTAGCCTCCCGCCGTTTACCGTTCTTCCATAAAACCAAACAGCGCATGCTTGTGTGGACTTGTGTTCACTTACACATCCTATGAAGCCAATTACAATTCTATCACGGCAAATTCCTTCACGTGAGTCTACATATCAATTTGCTAACAACCTCATGCGCATTCAGATGTGAAATGGACGCATTAATGTTTTGGGGGACAGGAAAAATGCGAAAAGCTTGCGCAGCACTATGCCCCTGTTGGGATGGAAATGACAAAATTCCAGCATGCAAAATACCACGGCCATTTTGCGACATCTTACTTACATAAATCAAATAATTGAATTACCTTCTCCCAGTATTGTGTAATTTGTTTTTTGAAATCGGACCCTTGGTAGCATTTGTCTTGGAGCAGACGACACGTGTAGCTCCCCGACCTGACAGCCTCGTGCAGATGGCATGCATACCTGGGATTACTAGCACGAGCAATAATGGTTTTTTGACGGAACCCGATCCTGCCAATTATTGTGGATATTACATCTAGCCCCTTTTCCATTCATACATAATGGCTGACTTTTAACCAATTTCCTTACAGTTTGCCACGGAAATATTTTCCTTGACAGCGACATATCTTTCTCGACCTGTTCTCCAACTTCATCCCTGTTTTGAAGTCTGTTCTCCATGTGCAGTTAAGACGAAAAATCGGATTCATTTTCTAACGGAACAGCTAATAACTTCAATTACTATTAGCGTCCATTAAAGAAACATTTTTGGTAATAATGAAGTTGTATAAAAACAGCACTGTCCGTTTGTATTACATGTGTTTGCGTCTTGTACATGTCGAGTTGCACCTAATGTTTGCCTTTACGTGTTTGCACCTGATGTCTTTCGAGTTTCGTGTTTATCGAAGTTAAACGTTGGCGTGTGAACTACATATTAGCTATGCTGATTTCCACAGTTTTGTATTGTTTTAATTACATCGAGTTCAGCCTATGATTTGATTTGTCCATTTGACACAATCAATGTATTTAAATGCGAATATTGTCGAATATAAGTATAATATGTAAAATTAATTAATTGTATATTATTAGATACAAATAATTTTCTTTGACTTTTTTATTATTATTATTTTTTTATTTTATTTTATTTGCAACACAGCCGAAAACGTACATAATACAACGTATGAATGTTCATGGATCACTTGTGATTGTTAACATGAAGTTTACATACGTAATCGAGTTTGTCCTGGGCAAAAGAGATACCTTATCTTGTAAATTTACGTCCCAAAAGATGTTGGATATATTTGCATTTATAATAATTGAAAACATAGACATTTAAATAATAGACAATCGAGATCGAAAAAGTTTCCCGTTATTTTTAGTATGTATAATTTAACGTATGTAAATATATCATTAAAAATTGATATATCTACAAAGTGTGTATTAATAAATAATCTAATTTCCGATAAAAGATGCAATATTACATATGTTTATCCGACACACAAAAACGAAATCACCAAGTGTAATGACCAGCCATGTGAACTTGTATATTAAGAATACAGATTATATCAAGACTATTAAATGTATAATGCGACTGTTTATGGGAGAAACAAACGAATACCAATTAATTGTCAGTTCAAATAGCCGAAAACAACCTTTAAATATTGCATATGTTTTACGTTGACATGTGAGATATCTAAACATTAACTTTTGATAGATTCCACCCCCAATTTCGCTCAGAAAAGGGTATGCGTTTTATGGTGTCCCTACAGCGAATGGTTCCCGTAAAGAGCCACCAGACCTCTATACAACAAAAGTATGTAATAACACAAACATAGAACCACCTTTTGCAATTTAATGTCATTTATTTCTGTAATTAAGAAATACACATTAAACTTAATAACAAAATAAGCACATTTCATGGTGCAATTTCAAAATCATTTGCACATAGAAGTTAATTTGATACACCCAGGAATTTCCTCATTTCTGTAAAACTGTAAATTCGCGATCCAAATTGGACGACTTCGCCGTGTCCTTTTTCATGGTGCCGTAAAATACCCACAATTAATTCAAAACTTGCCATAGACATTTTTTACATATGACAACTCACTTTGATGTGGCAGAAGCCAAATTTACACAGTTACAGAGGGAAACTTGTCCCCCGACGGGACTGAGGTAATTGTAGGGGATGGCCACAGTAGTCAAGCGCCCTTCATCTTCTTAATTTTCATCTGAGAAAAATCTAAATTTAATAACTCCCTTTCTGGGTTTTAGGTAATTGTTATTAGGTCCCTAAACATACCCTCACTAATATCAACGGTACATATATATACATAGACAAATTATTCTCATACAAACAGCACTGGTTATATGGAAACAGGGGGTAATAGCCTTAAGTAGCCTAATACAGTCCTGGAATTAAATCTCAACTTGGGGTTAAGTAGCGATACACAGTAAATAATCGTCTATTTAAATCTTGCTTGTGATGTCTCATTAAAACTAAGCTCAGTTACAAGTAACCCCCACGGGCCCGTGTATCCATACTTTTTCTTTCACTCTGCGGCCAGATTAAGTGTCTTAACTCGCCTCACCGTTACGAAATCTACCTAGAGCTTATGTGCATTTAATAATTACATTTCGGGACAAGATATAATTCAGCCCGAGTTTTTCCCACACTAGACTTAGACTTAAATCTGTCCCGAACCAGCTTTGGAATGATTAATTAGTTTTTAATGTCCTCTAGAAAACAAACTCTGTGCCAAACAGTATAATTTCAGTAAAATGAGAAATTCTTGTCCTGCACATTATGAACTATTCTTTACGCTGGTAGCTGTCATAATTGATTATAAGACTTCACTAAATTTATCCGTCGAGCATTTAAACAAGTTCCAATAATAACCAATATGAACATTAATTTGAATGAAATTCCGTCATATTATATTTATTTCTATTAAAATTATTTTTCTGAAGACTTTTGATGAGAAATATTTTGTCGATGATATAACGGCATAGTTTACCAAATTAAAGACATTCTGTTGACGATTATATAAACGCATGCTTTAGATAAATCTGATTTACTTTTTTTCTTCAAAATTTCCTTATTAATTTGCGCACGCAAGTTGTCCTGAGAAAAAATTACAGATTAAAATTTGCCATTTCAACACAAAAGTAATTTTACAAACTACAGGAAAGGAATGTTTCTCCAAAATTATCAGATTTGAAAATGGTAAAAAAAATCTTGAAATAATTTATTAAGGTATTACGATTCGTCTATAAGCCGCTAGATGAAACACATACTCGCATTTAATCAATTTGTTTGCTTGACACTGCATATCAAATCTCATCAGTATTAAGTCTGCTGTACTTTGCTAATGTTTTCTTCAATAAATTGTAATTGAATCACAAAAATGTATAACAATATTGAATAGATTGTCCGTACATACGTGTAATATTTGAAGCTTATCTGGATTGTGGCAGTTACAATAACTAATTGCCATTTGACATCTCTCTCACGAAAAAAGTATTTTCAGAGAATACTACCAACGACTTAATGTCATGATTTTAAATAATTATTATAAGCTTGCAAACTTCAAAGAGTTCAAAATTTTGTAACATATGAAATATAGTAAACAAACCTATGTTTGCACAAAGGGTTTTTCATCGTAGCAAATTGCATTTAACCGTCAGGTTTTTTTTTGTGGTTTTTTTTTAATTGCTACACTTATTACTTGTAAATGTTTTCTATTGTCACTATCAAGTTATCAACTTCCGGGAAAATCTTCGTAAATATACAATAGCTAAAGAAAGCATGTATCTGGTTATATCGTGGTTAGCGAATGATTTGACTACACTAGAAGAAGAAGAATGCGAACTCGTGAACTATTTCGGTTAAATGTGAAACATTATACAAAGACGTAGAGTAACTAAGTGTGAAGCCATGTAAACGATATGGTTGTTTCTGTCCGAGGAAGCGAGAGATATCGGGGAATATATTTCGGACGGTGACAGTTTCTTTATCATATAACCTTCGCAAGCGTTGTTGTAGGTCTCGTTGAGGCGGGCCAAAGATCACATCACAAAACAATCACAACTAACAAATACATCATGAATGCTCTCAATAGAGATACATCACCATCATAACCTACTAAGCCAATATCACATGTGGCTGAATATATATTCCATAGAAATATCACATGGACCATCGATTTAGTGAAATTCTTCAAAACTTCATCACATTTTCCATATTATTTACTTTGGGCAAATTATAACTAGAAACAAACATTTTCCCTTTTCAGCATCTACAAAACAAATAAGTATAGTAAAGGATACAAAATTTTGATCTTGTTTTTGTTCTTTTTTTTCAACATTCTTAATTACTTTCTGAATTTCCTCTTGTTTCTTCTTTCTTGAAGTAATCAACACGAAAAATGTTTCCCGGAACACTCGAAACAGTTCATACCAATTGTAATGCAGTGACATAAGTGGAAACTGTGAGACTATAGAAAGTACTTTATAGTAACAAAGTGGTACTAGCAGGTACTGCAGTATTTCCACTGGTGCTACAACTACAGATGTAGATATAGGTACTACTAAAAAGTCCTACAGCACCTTACACGTGTTAACTGTTATCGTCACATGCCACACGGACGGAAACTGACTGCAGCTAGTCAAATGGGAAGTGAATACAAGTCTGTGGAGTCTACAAACTGTGGGGACAATTATTGCCCCTATGTCAGGGAAAGCACGTATAAACGGTAGCCTTTTATCTGAGGACTTGAAGGCTACTACGTGGTTCCCAAACCTGTGTGCAGGTGGTGGTGTAAGTCACGTACTAGTTTGTATTGTTACATAAAACTGACATATTTTCTGTTACATAGGCAGGTGTGATGTCCTCCACCAGATAACTAACTCTTGTGTTCTTGTGTCTATCCTAGAAATATTCACATCATAACAAGTTATTAAAATATCAAACGCCTTGTAAACATTCCGATGCTAAGACGTTCAAACAGTAGAACTGTACGTATACGTACTGACATCACATGCCAGGCACTATTCGCCAATTACAGTTGAATACAAAATGCTTATACATAGCAATTACATGGCATGCATTTTACCATAACCTGATTAAAAGCATTAATACCAAGACCAAATGATAAGCTTTACAAAATCTACAATCACTTGAAAAAAATCGAAATGACGATTTCCACAATGATGCAACATCACAAAACAAGACAAAAACAGATATATCTGGTATTTTATTATAAACATTTTTTTTGAAGACATGCTCGAAATGTGTGATGACGTATTAGATTTGACTATATTGTGCGAGAAGCCATATGTCAGTACCATTCTTTTTTCGGTGTTAAATAATGAAATTTTAATTGTCTATTAGATCTTCTCTTCTTCCGTTCTAGTTACGCAATTTTTTATCGTAGACTTTATATCAATAACCTGTATTATTTCTCGCAAATAGCAATACAACTAACGGAATCAAAATGCTTTAAAATACCACAATATGTTTTTTTTTTCTTAATTCTGCTTCGGTTTAATTCCCTTTTTTTCCAAATGATGTTCTCAGTTGAGTCTCCAGCCTTGTGGCGAGCTGTGTGAGGTATAGGTAACCTGATCAACACACCGATAGACAGGTTCTGGGTGTATTCATTTCAAGATGTTTGCCTTAGATGTAAACCACATACTTGACAAGGTTAGTTTGTCACCACTAGCGGTGCTGATGAGAGAGCACTTGACACAAAGAGCCTCCTTTGGTAAAGAAAATTCCAAACTGTTCTGAGAGGTGATATTGATATGGGAAATGCATATCTATAATGTCATTTGACATTATTAAAACCATTTGGCACTTTTCAAAGGACCGGTTTTGGGGGTTTTGTTCGCCCTTTCAACTACATAAGTCTTTCATTTTAAAGAAGTGAATTCAACAAAATATTATTCAGAAACAAATTCAGAATCTCGACGGCATTAATTCATAACACTTCCAGTATTTTCCCATCACGGGTTTATTTCATGATACAATATTGCTTTTCCTTTTTACAATTTTATTTGATCTAATGTAACTCTTTTGGCTTTTTGGTTATTTTATACGATCAACTCTCAAATTCATTTTAATAACGTTGTAGTCCATGAAGGACGATTATATTGTTCGTAATATCCTGTATATCATGTGCAATATATGCTTCGATGCTAAAACGTTGCATATATTTAATAATGCATTGATAGTTGACACATGCCGCAATGGACCCAATGAGCACTCCCATTCCTATCAGCGCCCAACCTTTAAGTTCAATAACTCTGATTTTAAAATGTAAGTTTCAATATGCTACACCGTTGATAGATGTTACTTTTTCTCTATCAAAAACTGGCGCAGACGAATTAGTTTTTTCTTCCGTTACAAAGTTACTTATTTTACACCACCATTGCAAAGTTTGGGCTACTTACCTTATCTACTTCAAGATAAAAATATTACAAATAATTAATTGCGCCCCCCCTCCCCCCCCAAGAAAAAACAAAAACAAACAAGAGACCCAGACCAGAGGGCCTGTATCGCTCACCTGGTTTGTAATGCCAAGTAATGTTCTGAATATAGGTTCATTGTTTCTTTTCTATACAAGTTCTGTTCCCTTTCCCCGTAGGATGTTATTGGCCAAATTTGGTTACAATCCATGCAGAACTCTAGGTCAAGTAGCGATTTATAGAATTACCTCTATTTCCCCAATTGGGCCACGCCCCTCCTGCCCCCCGGGGGGGGTGTCAGAGACAAAATTTACACAATTTCTGTTCACCTTCCCCCAAGGATGTTTGTGGCCAAATTTGGTTACAATCCATTCAGAACTCTATGACTAGTAGCGATTTAAAGGAAATGTTGACAGATGGACGACGGACGGATGGACAGATGACGCACGACAGACGCCGCACCATGACATAAGACCCTAAGACCCTAGGAGGGTCTAGGTCTAAAAAACAAACAAAAGCATGGCACTATATGGAATGCATACTAATTGTCATTCATCAATTTTATCTTACTTGTGTTAATTAGGCATACCTTTACATTATAAACACCAATCATTGTTCAATTGAGTATCGTTTATGCCCTGTCGGCGGTGGAACGTTCGTTTTTAATGATGATTCTGACCTCCATGGAGCATGAGGGATACGGTCAAAAGAGTGAAAAAGAGGCGATTTATTGAGATTGTTAATTTTCATAAATTTGTAATAACTCAGAAACATCCTTATGAAAACATGAACAGACTTTGCATAAATATGGAATAGGAGGGTCTAGGTCTAATAGCAGTAATTCATCGAAATCGTGATAAGTCGTAAATTGTACAATGGACCACATCTGGTAAGAAACATATTTGGGGTATTTAAGAGGGATCGATAAATGGAAGCATATGTTTACATGAATAGTGAAATTGACATCCTGTGGATTGAGCAGTAGAACAATAGGGTAAACAAAAACAGAAGTAACTAAATTATTATTACAGCTGTAGTTATAAAGTTCACAACGATTTAATCAAATTTGTCGGAAACATTGTTAGAGGGCAGATATCATCAAAGAGTGGCTCTGAATCCCCTAGGATCAGTGGATATTTACTAAATTTGGTCAGATACATTTTTGAGGGATTTTATGAATGATGAAAATGGACCTCCTAGGGCAAGAGGGATGGAGAAATATATAGAGAAATATACATGTACATATAATATGAACTGATCATAAATTACTTAATTAATCAAATTTGGTCCGAGATATCCTTAGAGTAAGATAAACAGATTCATGTATATTTTTTGTATGTTTTTTACGTTTCAGGGAGAGTGCTCTACATATTTCACTTGCAACAATATATGGCATCTGTATAATGTACCCTATGGACACTGAAATAATGTACCGATTACAATCATTGTCTTAAAATAGTGGTCAACTGTCGTTAGTGTTCTAAATACTTCATTTGTAATACCAATATAAATGTCATCATATTTTCTATTAGCTTTAATTACAAGAAGGACGTTTCGACTGTATTAAGATATTCCAAATATCTTCTGTTCAAAGGGAGACAACAAATATTCAAATCATATCAAAACACAACCTATATTGTAAGGGAGGCTATTCACACAAATCTTTCCAAAAGCTGTACTGCAGAGCTAGTTTATTCACTGCGATTTAAACAAGGGAAATGTTTCTCTCAATCGAGAAAACAACGATAATAATAAGACATTTGAAACAGGTAAGGAAAAATTATTTTCATGAATATTATAGATAAAACACTTCTTTGCTGTTGACAGATCGGAAATATTGTGTACGTGTAGCTGGTAACATTTGCAGGGAAGAATTTTCATCTCCTCATAGAACAATACACTAATTATAACATGTAATGGCTAGATCGCCAAAACTTAATTTGTGAAAATTCTTTTTTTTTTATTCATTTAAAATCACAATTTTTTTAAGTTACAAAATTACTGGGTATACTGTATGTGGGAATTACAGAGAATACCATCACTACAGAACAGATCATTCCTACACATGTTATAAATATCTGATATCTTATTTATTTCAAATACAGTCAAAACTACCTTTACGTCATAAGAATATCTAACAATTCAATAGTGGTAATGGTGTAAAGTAAGCAACTTTTGTAACTAAAGGAAAATGTTTATTTGCATGCTCCTGTTTCTGATAGAGAATAAATACCATTCGTCAGCTGTGTAGCATCTTTCAAGAATTTACAGTCATTCTGATGGCAAATATTATTACATGTAAATTGAACTCCAATTAATCAGTCACCTGTCTCCTGTCCTGTCCAATATACTTATTAATCATTTGACTATATTTTTCCAACTATAGCCATGCAATTCAATAACGATTGAAATTCATGTTTATGTACTGTACATGTATGGAAATTGGCAAATGTAAAACAACAAAAGATCCCAGAGGGATCATGGCGCCCACCAAAAAATGATCTATGTCTGACAATAGAAAGAGGGATCTTTTCTATGCTTTTCAAACTTTTTTAACAAACTACAGGTACATATAAAATTTAAGACAGATTGCTGGAGTTCTTTTTGAGAAATTGCGGTAACAAACTTTAACAATGAAATCCAAAATTGTGGCTGGATGGTCGTCTTGTTGACTAATCTCAAACGGCATTTGCACAAGTAGGGCCCAAGGAGAACCTACATATGGGATTGGAGAGAGACCCCTTCAGCACTTTCTGAGAAATAGTAGTAACAAATATCAACTACCAAAATCCAAGATGGCGGCCGATTGGCCATCTTTCGCCCGATCAGTCTCAAGTTGCAATATGCACAACTAGGGCCTTAGGGGAACCTACATATGAAATTTGAGAAAGATCTCTTGAGCACGTTCTGAGAAATAGCGGTAACAAACTCTTACTATCAAAATCCAAGATGGCTGCCTAGCAGCCAAAATGTATTATGCACAACTAGGGCCTAAGGGGAACCTACATATAGAATTTGAGAGAAATACCTTCAGTATTTTCTGAGAAATAGTAGTAACAAATTTCAACTACCAAAATCCAAGAATGGCGGCTGGTTGGCCATCTTGTTGCCGATTGGTCCCAAAATGCAATATGCACAACTAGGGTCCTAAGGGAACCTACATTTGAAATTTGAGACAGATTCCTTCAGCCCTTTTTGAGAAATAGCGGTAACAAGAAATGTTAACGGACGGAACGACGGATAGAATGACGGACTATGGACCATGTACGAAAAGCGATTTGAAATATGGGGCACTTAATAGAACAAAATAAATACTGACCTGTCATAAAATTAGTGCACAAAGTATGCCATAACTCAGTTTGCAAAAGGAATTAAAGTAAAGAAACCAAGGTTTCATATCTTCAGTTTGAATTCAATTCTAGGTAAGTGAAATTGAGGCTCAGGGGGAGGGGCGCTTATTGGGTCAAATATGGTATGTATATATATAGTCACATTCTTAGGCAGCATAGTTTAAAGCTGACAATGTATTTAAGAAGTATTCAGTTAAGATTAAAAAAAAGAAATAAGTACACTTGTATTTCAAAAATTGTGCATGATACATCCCCCTGTCGAGGTCAGCCATTTTTGTAATTTTCTCTCTACCAGTATTCCGACGAGCTCACCGACCCTTGTATAAAGCATGTGAATCGACACAGGTGCACTCAGTCATGGACATATACACCTAGCAGTTGTCCACTGTGAATCACCTACTAATACATAAACCAAGCCCTTACTTGTAAAGCTGTGTAGGGGTTGTTTTAGCGAGTAAACATGTCAACTCCTCTTAGCTGTCATTTGTTTCACAAAATGATGTTTCCACATAAATGAATAGAAATCCTTGTAATAATTCTTCTAAGTATCTATCATACCTGATATACTCGACTGTCCCAAACAGGTGACGCTTCCATATATAAACTACCAAAGACACACACATTTACATGTACAAGTAAAATCTAGTGTAAATTTAAGTATTTCATAAGCTGGTAATTGACATATTTTTGGATCCAGCGGACAATATTACTTCAATGAAACCTTGTCCGATGAGTGCAGTGTTGAATTTTGGATTTTGACTGTTAAAGTTTGTTACCACTATTTCTCAAAAAGTACAGTTGGCATTTATCTCAAAGTTTGTATGTAGGTTCCCCTAGGGACCTAGTTGTACATATTGTATTTTGGGACCAATTGGTCTACAACATGGCCGACTGGCCGCCATCTTGGATTTTGGAAGTTAAAGTTTGCTACCACTATTTCTCAGAAAGTACTAAAGGATCTTTCTCAAATTTCATTTGTAGATTTCCTTAGGGTCCTAGTTGTTCATATTGCATTTTGGGACCGTTCGGTCAACAAGATGGCCGCCAGCTACAGGTGGCCAGCTTGGATTTTTATAGCTTAAGATTGTTACTGCTATTTCTCAGAAATCACTGTTGGGATCTTTCTCAAATTTCATATGTTGGTTCCCTTAAGGATTTAGTTGTGCATATTGCATTTTGGGACAGATTGGTCAACTAGATAGCCATTAGATAGCCATCTTGGATTTAGATAATTAAAGTTTGTTACCGCTATTTCTAAGAAAGTGCTGAAGGGATCTGTCTCAAATATCTTGTGCAGGTTCCCCTAAGACCAATTGATGAACAAGATGGCTGACAGGATGCTATCTTGGATTTTGATACTTGAAGTTTTTACAGCAATATCTCACAAAGTACTGAAGCAATCCGTCTCAAAGTTAATATGCCGTATGCATTAAAAGTTTGAAAAGCAGAGAAAAATTCCCCCTTCCTTTGTCAGAGGAAGATCATTCTTTGTAGGGCGCCAAAATCCCTCTGGGATCTCTTGTTAGTTTGACAGTTTTATCTGCTATTAGAATTTCCGAGTTTGTTTACGTTATAATCAAAATGGATCTTGCACATGGAATGAAGGTATGAATTCATTCATTACTTTTTATTCAACTTTATAGATCTATATATGGTCCTAAGAAACTCTTTTTTAGAAAACATTGAACGTACTTACCATTTTATTCTTATGGCACAGCCTAATGCTACATGTAAATATGTCTTGGGAATATAGTACAGTAGATCTAGAGCGGGTCAGGTGTTAGTTGTTACACCTTGAACAGTAAGCATTCGACTGATTGCACATGTGTGTGTGGTGCACACTCTTTATATAGAGGTCGGTAAGCGTGTTGTATCCAAGCAGAGTTAAAACAAAATGGCGACTGCAAGTTGTTGTCTCAGAAACAAATTTGGGAAAAAAAAAAATCTAATTTTTTAAATCTCAAATGTATATTTTTTAAGTTGCGTTGTCAGCTTTAAGCAGTCACCTGTCTTAAACAGCCAATTTTCATCGCTTCCTTAGGTGGGCAGTAAATATAGATTTGACTGTACCTTACTCCAAGGCTGGAGAATAATTTAAATGATCAAACCTTAGAAGAAAATAGACAGTCATTACTTACCTCAAATTCACTTGGATCAAACATGTTCTTTAGGACAACAACTTTCTCATTCTTAGGTCGAACAGAACCTTGTCCAAGATCTTTCTTCTCTGGCCTCCAGTCAAATAATCTGTGTAATCAAATAATTTGCCCATTATGAAGTGTTTCAGTACACATGTGTTTATTATCTGATTGGACAACATGTGAATCATCACACTTTGAAACGAAACTTGAAGTCACCAGTGTAATCAATTAAATTCATCATACATCTAGCAAAATATCAGAATCTGCAATGTAATCAATGTAAAGCAAGCAGGTGCAATAAGCAAAGATTTAAACATATACATGAAAACAGTACAAATGATTATTTCACCACAAATGATAATAGTACAAATGATTATTTCACCACAAATGATAATAGTACAAATGATTATTTCACCACAAATGATAATAGTACAAATGATTATTTCACCACAAATGATAATAGTACAAATGATTATTTCACCACAAAATACAATAAATTTATTCTTCAATCTTACTTTGCCTGTTTCTCCTTGAATTTCCGCTTGTCTTTGTTGCTGAGCTTTTTTTTCCGTTTGCTGGGATCAAAATCTCCCTTCATAGTGAACTTTGCCAGCTCTACCTTAACTTTATGTCCTCTGAAGTCAGAGTCATCCAGAAACTTCATGGCTAATTCCACAGACTCGACCTAAACACACAGACAAATGGGCAAAACAAAATACAAAGTAATTGTCTCCCCTTCTCTCTACTCTGTCAAGATCTGATCATCTTATTTTAGTTTACACTCCTGCTTGATACATATGAAAGTTTAATTTTTAAAAATGGAAATAAATTGTGATTACTAGTTATAGGCTGTCTTCTACTTCAAACCAAATATATTCAGATTATCAAAAGAACAAAAAATAAATAATTCTAATTTCTGAATGTTCACACTGACAAAAGTAACATTGAAATAAAATTGACACTAAGTGACAGTGAAACATCAACGTCCCCACCTCAATATAATATTTGGAAAGGACGAGATGGATTACACTATATTATCCTCCCTCCTCCAACCAACCAAGATCCATTTCATGACAAGAGCATATCAATATTGGAGCATAGGTAACAGTTTTTCTTTTAGTCTTCTTAAACAATTTCAACCAAACAGAATTGTATATATCATTATACTGTATTAGACTTCTTTCATTGCAAAACAGGTTAACCATTTCCATGGGAACCTTTAGCAAAATGGTAATATTTTGCAAAGGCACTTTTCATGCTAAATAATCTTGAATATTCTCTTTGCATACCTTAATATAACAACAGCGCCCGTCCCCTTTAGGGTTCCCTTCACTGTCCTTGTAAAGTTTGAGTTTGAGACCACGAGTGACGGGGTCAGCCATTATGAGGCCATACTTGCTCATCAGCTCCTTGAATTCCTCGTCGGTGATATCAAGCGGCAAGCCAGATACATAAACATTGGTGTTCTTTGCTTCATCAACATCAAACCAAGCAGGGGCTACAAATACCAAACAAAAAGCAACAGTGAAGTCAAATTTAGCCATTTACTCATATAGAGATAAGAAACAATAATTTTATATATATTTACTTTAAATTTAAAATTTCACTAACTGATGAGCAGATCGATACATGTATCTTTACAAAATTTAAAATTCATCATAATTCTTATTTCAATATTTACTGTAAATTGTATAAGAAAGCTAGCAATTACAAATATAATTTAGCAAATGAAACAAAATGAATTGTAAATTTACATCTTGTCACAACAAGCTGAACAATGTAAAGTATTTATGAAATTTAATTACGTTCTTCTGGTTTTTTGGGTTCCGACCCCTTCTTCCGTTTCTTTCCTTTCTTGTCCTGTTGGCTGTCATCTGCTGCCTTTTCTTCTGAATTTTCCTGACTATAATAATCATATCCCAAATATTCTACTGCTTCTTTGTGTCCATAATAGTATGCATAGTAATCAAAATATTTTTTCCTACTTTCATCGCTATTTTCATCAACTCTTCCCTCGCTTTCTTCCCCATCCTTGGCTTCCGTGCTCCCTGTTTGACCACCATAGTACTTTTTACAGTATTGGTCATACCACTCCTTGTACTCTGGGCTGTTGATGTCGGCTGGAGGGGGTGGGAAATCTGAAGTGTCAGCGCTGATCTCTGTAGCACCATAGCCCATTTGATATCTGGCTATAAAATCATCATCAATCTGTAAAGCATACAAAAGTCAGTTCAATTTTTAATGTTTCCACAAATTGGATTGATATATTAATCTGCTTTTTGTACTTCCATGAAAAGGAAAATTATTAATTAAATCTAAATCATAAATGTATTGATAATTACAATTATCTTTTCTTTTTATAAGTGTACATGTAGTTGTGTAATGTACCTTCGGAAACCATGCTTGTTTCTTGTCGTCCCATTCATACTCTGTCCCATCCTCATCAACTTTGGTTTTCTTCTTTTTCTCTTCCTCTGCCTTCTCCAGTGCAAGCTGTGCTTCAAAATCAGGTTCCTCCATTGGTAATATCAGGGAGTAAGGGAGGTAACCTGAAAATAAACACCAAATCAATAGAGTGAATATAGATACATGTACACTATTACATAGCCTACACCACGTCAAAAAGGCCTAAAGAACTAATAAATAGCGTTGTAACATATCATGTTAAACCATTCACCATAGAAAATGATTTATTCTTGTATTTTGAACTTTTCCGTGGCAAGTGTCACTTGATGATTTCATGAACTTGTAACAGGACGCGAGTAGTGTGCCTCCATCCGGGCTCAAACCTGCAACCCCAGACTTACTGGTCTGCCGATCTTCCCACTGAGCTAAATGGAAGTTTCTAAAGGGAAATTCCCTTTAGCACGAAGCTAGAAGGCGACCGTATAGGCCTATATCACTAAATTAAAACCAGCTACAAACTGCTCCAAAAGGGAATACTAATGAAATTTATCTTTATTTCTATCTTTAGCCTGTGATACTAAACTTTACAGTACTTAACTATGACAAACACATACCAATCGTGTCTGCTGTACTGCTTACTGAAAATAGTAAATTTTGTGCTGTTGTACGTTGGACGCACGTTTTTTTTTAACGTGCCGGACCTATTGTTTAAGAAGTTTATGCAGGTATAAGCAATAACAACAAACCATTTAAGTTTCTATTAATGCCTTAATATACATGTAAGGTATAAATGAAGTAAAATATCCATTACCTTTCTCTAATACACAGAAAACACAAAATAATTAAACTGCAATAAACGTGACTTAAATATCCTCGATATTGGCGGCCATATTTTCTCAACTAACGTAAAGCAGTCGTAGCATAACGTTATAGATCTATCGTGATTCACAGTCTCTAGGCCTATTTAATCAAATATCAAAAACTGACACTATTTTTCAATCGTTGGGTTCAATTTATTTTAAATACATACGCAATATGTTTTCAATACATTGTAAATGATTTTACGACAACACGATAATAAGGGAAATAACTCGTACATACCGGCGTAACTTGCTTTTCTCCATGACTGTTATATGCATTCATTAGTCCATACCAAATACAAAAAAAAAAAAAAAAACTGGCCCCCTGGGGCATAGATTCTTGAAAATGGCAATTACTTATTTGTTTTATTTCAATTAAATTTCACTTTTCAGAATATTCTATGATATCTAATTCCTTCGGGATTTTTTACCAGTATCTTTCGACAGCTATGAACAGAAAGAAAATGTTTACAATTACTTAACAAAGGGTTACAAGTGAAATGAAGCAAAAATACATCTGTACCATACAAGATTACACAAAACACCATTTACAAAAACATAAACAAGTACATTTAATAGTAAAACGCAAGCATAAGATATGTTTTAAATTATACAAAAAAAAAAAAAAAAAAAGAAGACATAATAGAATAAAATAATTCATTCGGATGATAGCTGTTTCCAATATTCTCACCAGGAGCAAGTTTCAAGAAAATTATCAATTTAATTTGGCCACGACAGCTAACTGTTACAGGATTGAATTTTATTGTTCACCGAGTATTTACCTTTGCTATCAAATCAACTCCTTGTTTCCTTGTTATCTTTAAAACTATCCGGGAAGTCAGACGATTAGAAAATTCTACAGGCCAAGGAAGTAGGCCTATATGTATAGGCATTGTATATGTATATTGTATATTGGACTTTTCACTTTCAGTTAAAATGATATTAAGTAATATACATCAATATTCCCGTCTGTCAAAATGGTATATTTGTCCAAAGAAAGGCACAGTTGGCCCTATTAAAGCATTGAAGGTGCAAAGTGAACCAAGGAATCAAACATCACACAACCTATATTCAGAGATAGAACAACCTATATTCAGAGATAGAACAACCTATATTCAGAGATAGAACAACCTATATTCAGAGATAGAACAACCTATATTCAGAGATAGAACAACCTATATTCAGAGATAGAACAACCTATATTCAGAGATAGAACAACCTATATTCAGAGATAGAACAACCTATATTCAGAGATAGAACAACCTATATTCAGAGATAGAAATAAACCATGATCATTTAAATCTCTGCTACAACCGAGTAAACTTCATATTGTCTTTCAATATAGGAAGTTTCAGATCATCGTAGATACATTCCTTTGTAGTTGTTGAGCTCAGACAAGGGTACAGTGATGACATCGGATAAGTCTACGACTATTTCATCAACAACCCCAAATAGACAACTTGTAACCAGAGCCAATGGCATAAACTAGAGAGTTCCTTATGCAAATCCGTTTTCATTATCCCGATTTCACTGATGAGTCCTCTTCTACAGAAGTGGCCATAGGAGTCGTGTCTCAATCATTGTCGACTCCATCACTCCCCATCGGTATATCCACAAAAGATGTTCTCGGTCTAACTCACGATATTAAACTTCTTTTTCATGTAAAGAAAAATCTCTGAAATTTTCACACACATACATTGTATCTCTATCAGAATTCGAATAACGACATGTGAAACTTTGGTATCTCTTCGTTACGGATGTTGGGAAATATATTTGCAAAGTGGAAAAAAAATCCCTTTATGTAAAATTCCATACTAGCTATATTTATACATGTTATGGAGGTCCAATCACCTGATGATGGGGTTATTTGATAGCAACTGGAATTTCACTTTAGTAGCAGCTACAAGTGTTATATATTATGTGATGTTATAAATTTTTCATACTTTATAAGTATCAAGCAAAACAACGGCAACAAAACCCTATCCAGCATATCAGTTTGAATTGAAAAGTAGCCTCGACTATATCTCGAAAGTATATTCAAACTTTCAAACGATTTGATGATGAAGTTTGGATTTGATGCATTATTTTTATAAATCACTAATTCCACATGCATATTCAGAGAAAATAACATCTTTGTCGCGGGATAGAAAGATCGATTGGAACAATGAATTGAACGACGTTTGATCCTAATTACAAAGAACAGTAAGCTTCTGTGTTTAAAACGTTGGAAATGTCAAACCAATGGTCAATAGACGAACATATACACTCCAAACCCTTGCCAGAATACTTTTATAGAAAGAATTTCGGATGAAAACTCATTCAAGCTATTTTTACCTTAATTTCAATGTTTCTAACATCCGTAACACTATTCATAAATGACCTACATAATGACTAAAATAATCAAACTACGTTATATCGTATAGAGATTGATGGTGTAACTATAACATACTCGTCGTATTGTCCAATCAAAATATAATTTACTGATGGCGTGTCTAAATTTTGATCGTTGTGAAGTATCATTTCAAAATATTTACGCCAAATTATTTCTCTCTAACATAACGCAAGCTCATAGTAGACATTTCCACCAACTGAGCGGATGTGAGAATGAGCTGTGAATGTGAACTCTGACGGGGGTCATCTCAAAATGTTATTTGTTATTCTTATGCTTTTGAAACTATATTACGTAATGTTGTTGTCAGCATTTAAAAGCACGCTTAGCTCAGTCGGTTAGCCAGCCATTCAGTGACACGAGGATCCCTAGTTCGAAGCACATCTGGTGGGGACGAAATATATTATTTTTTATATAATGCATTTTAACAAAATGAATATAAAACAGATAACCGATTTATTTTATCATGCACAATTCGGACTTGTCACACAACAATATATACATATATAAACTATGAGTACAGTTGATAATACCAGTATGATCACACTCTTTGGGTTGACACAGGAAAATGTAATCCGGGGGAAGGGGGGGGGGGGGGTAAGATAATCGTAAGTTGTCAAACACGAGGCTGTACACCGAGTGCTTTGCAGAGTTGAGGTTTCCTTTCGTAGGCCTACACAAAAGAGGGTGAAAGATACTTTTTCTTTTACCTTGTGCGCCACGTCGTTGTCTCTAATAGGAACGGGTCAGCAATGCAAGCAATGATGTCAGAATTATAACGTGACCCGAATAAATCGTCGTCGTCATTGTGACGTCATTGGATTTGTGTCGAGACGTAATGCAACTGTTACCGCTACGTTGGGATAGTTGTGTCGCGACATCTTAATTTTTTTTTATCCCAGGGCGAGATAGAAAATTAGATAAAATTAATATCATATTAATAAAAAAAGAAAATCCAGCCAAGGCATTAGCTGATCACTTATAGGTAACAGATTTTATTAATCTTTCCTTTAGCAACCATGGAATACCCTTGAATGATTTAATTTCATTTGTTACGCTCATTTCTATTGCTTAGATCTTTGAGGTTATTTTTCCATAGCCCGAGAGAACTGTATGTCAATTATGACGTCAAGCATACAAAATGGTTTCGCGGGGAATTTTAAAAGTGGCAGTCATTGGCCAAATTGAATTATTGGATAAGATATCACTGCGCCACATCTCAATTTGTTTTACCGTAAAAGTAAGTAAATTCACGGAATTTATGCCTAATTGAGATATCCCCCATTGGATAGATATGTGTTGCTCCTGCTGTACGGCGACAACTTCTCTTCAATTTATTGACACAGAAGTAAAATAAAAGTAGAAATAAGATTGATTTTTGGTTTGTTACCTTAGTTACGTATCCGTGTAAATGTGTGTGTATGTTTTTTTCTTAAATTTAATTTGTATTATATCTTCTGACTACCGTAGATTGATTCATAAATTGTGTAAGTAAACGGACAAATAAACTGACGTGGCCCTATTATATTATTACACTATAACGAATAAATTTACATTGATGATTTGTCAATACATGTGAAACGTATTAGTTTTAACAATTGAAACGAGGTTGGGATAGCACACATACAGACATATATCAAACTTTATATCACACGATTAACTTTTGAGACGACCCCCGTCAGAGTTCACATTCACAGCTCATTTTCACATTCGCTCAGTTGGTGGAAATGTCTAGTAAGAGGTAACATAAATCACAGTAAAATTATTTTTATTACAGATGCTATAATTACAGATAATTTTTAATTTTGAAGAGACCTTATGAGTACAAAAAGTGTTTGCAATCATATTGGAGCAAAAATAAGTCGTTATAGAATATAATAACATCCGTAACATTTGGTCCGACTATTTCAAATATGTATAATTCCTCTGAGCTCAGTAATTTTGAAGTCAATGATGTTTCTATTCGTATTTATGGACTGTATACGTATATTTGTTCACAAACATTGATATGCAGTAAAGCATTTGTGTAAATTCACATAGTAAAATCTAGAATTATATGTCAATACCTAAAACACCTAGTTTTCCTTTCCATCCATCATATTTTACTAAATAGCTACTTCATTATAACAAAAATCGTCTACTAAATCTATTGGTGATGTTCAAAACCAATGATTGGACATGAAAAAACGATTCTTTAGGTTGTTCATCTTTGCCAATAATACATCGTTATGGAGGTTAGAAAACACACGCTCCTTTGAGAATCATTCGAGATAATTCTGATCGAGAGTCATGTTTTTGTTCCTTTACCATAACATGATTCGAAAATGTGAGCAACTGATACATACCCGTTTTAATTTAATCCAAAAAACCTGTTACGGAGGTTAGCGTCTTAAATACGACACTCAACCTTGGAGACGATTTGGACAAATATTTTGAAATAGTCATTCTGACTCTAAATTTGGGATTGGGTCATATTATTTAACTACTAGTGAAAGAGAAAAATACATATAACCGTAATATTTTTGCGGTTGTATTTCATATTTTGTTATCCTTAATTTTAGTTACGGAAGTTATGTGGAGTTCGGCGACATTTTGAAATATGCAATACAAAAAAAGTATATCTGACGATCCTTTTTAAACAAAAAGTATCAGATTCTGTACATATGTCAAAGTCTTGCCACCACCAAACATCAATATTTTACCAAAGAGAATATTGAAATGTACTAGCTCTTAACTGTCCTAAAAGCAAAGCGACATCGAAAAAGGCTATTTTCAAGCTTACTTTAAGCAACAGAGACATGAAATGATTGGCGGAAATAACCCCATTCCTATTTTTTCATGTAGCCTAAGACCGTCGTCTTTCATTTGGAACAACAAATTACATACAAGTAAAAACATAATTGTGAAATCCGCAAGCGACAGCTGCTAAATTTTTTGAAAAAAAGTGGGACCATTTTTCTAGAATGGCTGAAAATGTGAAGTATTTATAACCAGAACTTCTTCTGCCTTCCACCAGAGCCGAAAAAATGAGTGTATGCAGACTATTGGTAAGTCAAATGTGAACGAAAAATGTCTGTTTTAATACCTGGTGATTTAGTTAGTTCACTTTACATGGAATTGCCATCTCTATTTTTAATGAGTTTTCAAAGACAATGTATAAGTTAGTTGATATTGGTGTGTTTTCGATACTACGGATTACAAGTCGCTTAATTATTCTAAAGAAAATTAAATTTGTATTGTCAAAATAAATTAAGCATCATACCATTTTCCTTGCTGATGGGGGATTTTTAAGCTTGCAGTGAAAATATGCTCCACATATCTATACATTTTTTAATCAATCTTTATTTAGGAGGTGTTCCATTTCGGGTACTCGAACCTGCTGAAACACGGGGCTAGACCTGACAGGCGTCAAGCTCTCTATTTCAAAATATATGCACTGCTGACAAGTAAACAAATCATGAAATTAAAACTGAATGCATCTATTTGTTGAAAGTAGAGAGAAAAATCTGGATTCACGCATACGTTACAAATTTTTCACAATTATCTTCAAAAAGTGTTCCAACTTGGGTAGCATCACGTTAAATATTTACACTGTCCTCTGCATATGATAGATTTGCCATGATGTCGATATGTTTGTTGTTTCTAAACACAATAACTCTTTATCTTAATAATACGACTAAAGTGATGTTTTGCTAAGTGGTGCATGTATTTGGTTAATTCATTTGTCTTTCAATTTTAAAAGATATTTGACGTTCATGCTTTAATGTTATGTAGATGTTCATTTGTGTTCTGATGATTTTCCCGTTTTTAATGACAGCAAAACATTGACTGCCAATGGACATGGCATAGGCCTAACACTAAAACGTTATTATAATAGTACTTATTACTGATGATTAATACTGTACCTGTAACTTAAATAAACGACACAAGAGTTACTTACAATATAAACTTTTTAACGGTCGGAAATAATTATGGCGTTTCGTGACATGAAAATAGCTATGCACTTATTTATCAATGTAAACATAAATTTTAGTTTAGAAATCGTCCCTAAATATACTTTTAAGAACTAAGAGCATAATTTACCCTAACGTTTGTCGACCTATGTTTTGCAAGGAGATAAATCAAATATATCCAAAGTGATTATATAAAGTACACCGGTGACCCCATTTATGCAATGTTTTGGGTTGTTAAAACCCGCTTAACAAGTAAGTACTACAGGTAAGTATCTTACGCACCCGAAGGTAGAGCAAAAGGTAACTTTAAGTGGGAAGTACCTACGTGTATATATAATCCATGATCACTGTCGCGGGTATTGTTACCTTAATACGGAGGACATTTTAAGATTTATATCAACACAAGTTTTATATCTAGTATCATACATGTAGCTTAGTTTGTCATGTCTGTATTTGTCGTGAGAAAATTGCTATTGTAGTCGTTAAAGCGAAATAATTATTGTAGTCGTTAAAGTAAAATGTCTGTATGTGATGCCGTACCTGTGTTAAACGACGTAAGATGATAAGGGTATGTACATGTAAGTAAAGATACAACAGCTGATACGTAGGTACATATATAATACAGAAGACAAAAGAGCCAGCGAAGCACACCCGTGGTCGGTGAACCCTGAACGCGAGAGGTGATAAGAATTGTGTACTGCTTGACGTACTCTGTAAACAATCATGTTATCAGGTGGTACGCCTCTAAAACACACCTGATATATCGGTACACCTGTACACAGGTACGATAGGTATCTGTTAAACCTAGGAGTAGCTCATCTGTACCAGTGTATTATAATTAGGCGAACATTTTTCAGGTCACCCAGACGTTTGACCCCTATTTGGAAGAACTAGGCTGGAGAGTATTGTGACCATCGAACTCTTTGGTGTAGGAGTAATTCGTTTGTGCAACATGCAATTTGCTGGTATATATTTGAATGAAACCTTCTCCATCAATTTCCTCATTGACTAGATGCGCATGCCCGAGCAGCAACACGATTAAGCTTTTGTCGAAAAGTAGTGTGATTCATCTTTTTGATTGCTTCCCATAGTGGTTGGACTTCACGTTTTCACCCTTAATGTATGGATACGTGTATATAAGACGTGAGCATTAACATATAACATTGACATTTCTTTGTACGGACTTAACTTTACCGGTGAAGTGAGTATATATATAATTTGGTAACCATGACATTTCACATATTTTATTTACTGCCTAACTAGGCTGTACTGATAATGACGCCGTAGTCATTTCGATAACGAAAAGGAACAAATTCTGAAGAAAGTGTTCCTGTTGTTTCCGGAAGTAACCATGGCAATGCACAACCAGTTCTTCAGAAATAAATTGCTGGATAAACCAGAAGTGATTTCGGAATTCATTCCAAACATTGGAATCAATTCAATTTGCCCAAATTATGATGGGAACGCTATTTGTGGAAGTAAGTTCGGAAATAAGCTTGTAGTATACGGCCCAAACGGTGATACCTTGAAGTTCATCGGCTCCAGAATCCTGGAGACTATCTCTGGGATTTCTATATCGCCGTTAGACCACTGCTTGTGGCTGTGTGTAAATGAAGACTGCAGTATGGTAAAGGTGGATCACGAGGGTGAAATGGCCATTCAGTTCCACACTGAACAAAACCCGTGGTGTCTGTGTGTCACGAGAGATGGCAGGGTCGTTGTGGGGTTTGTGGACTCTATTGCTTCGTATTCAATGGAAGGGAAGAAAATAAAGGAGGTGTTCAAAGACAAATCCGGTAAAAAGATAGTGAGTCAACCTCAGCGTATAACTGAATGTCCTGTGTCTCACAATCTGGCTGTGCTGGACAAAGGTTGGAATCTTCTGACCAAGGACAAACCCTACATTGTTATACTCAACCGGACACTACACTTGTTGTACCGTTATAACGGAACAATGGTCGCCCCTGGTACGAAGGCGACTGCTTCGCCATCTTTTCAACCTCGTGACGTCATATATGACACGGATGGACAACTTCTTATCGCGAACAAGAGCAAAAAATCCATTGATGTTATCAATGAGAAAGGTGAGCACCTTCGGACTCTATTGACAGATGAGTGGAAACCTGTATCGCTCGGTTTACAACAGGATAATACCCTGTGGGCTGTGTTCAGGAGTAGTAGTAAGTGTCGGGTTAAGCTTCTTAGGTACACAGAACCGGCATAGGAACATGTCAGTATGGATTTCACGCTAAGACATGACACAACGAGACAACGAAATGTAGCTAGCACCTTCGGACTCTATTGACAGATGAGTGGAAACCTGTATCGCTCGGTTTACAACAGGATAATACCCTGTGGGCTGTGTTCAGGAGTAGTAGTAAGTGTCGGGTTAAGCTTCTTAGGTACACAGAACCGGCATAGGAACATGTCAGTATGGATTTCACGCTAAGACATGACACAACGAGACAACGAAATGTAGCTATTTATTGGAGGATTATTTTGTTTATAAACATAATGACTATAAATTATATCACATATTTAGATATATATATATATATTAATTTGAATAAACATTAAGTGAAAAATAGTTTGGTGTTCGTTTATTAAATAATAATTGAAAAGGATAATGTTTTGATAACGATTCTTTTGACAATGAATTAAATATTTCTTACTCAAATTACAATTGAGATTTGACTTTGTACATCCGTAATCGATTTCGATGAAACCAAATCAGTACTATGCATTTCTATAAAGAAAATTTTTGATGAACGAGAAAAGGGAAAACTATAACTATAGCTTCAACTATAGCACAAATTGAGCCAGAAGACGAGAGCGAGTTTCTTCGTTTTCAAAAGCAAAAGACTACACCAACTACAAACTGTAATCAGCTTAATGACACATTGTTCTGTTCCTTTACTGTTAAATGAGATTTTCTTTCTTAATTTCCTTTTCATAAAAAATCAAATCACATTATCTCCAGGATTTTCATTCTTCAACGTAGAAAATCCTCGCATGTGGAATATGAGACGCAGAATTTTGTTAAGTTAAAAAACGTTGCTGAATGAAAAGGGGGTAAATAAAAGAAGGAAGTTAGTGTAGCTGTGTTATCAGGGACATGTACACCTGGTAGGTATATATGGTACTTAGACTTTCGTGTCCCACCTCCTTGTGTAACATACGATATTGCCGTGTCCGCTGTTCTGAAAGGATTGCGTGACCTACTTATGGGACACCAACAAAAGTCATATCTACATCTGTAATCGAACCTGGAACTGGAATGTTGTCAGGACGTCTAATGAGATAAAGCAAACATGTGTTTATAGGATGTTAAAATCATCAAGTAGAAATACATCGTTGAGGAAAAGTATGATTATTTTTGTAACCATTGAATTTACAATTTATTTAGACATATTATACAAACGTCTGTCATATTCCATATTTATGCCAATGATAAAGAAGTAGTGTTACTCCCCTTGTGTAAGGTATAAGTATAACCGACAAATAATATCGTGTCATATTGACACAATTAAGATGGATTGCATAATGTAAAACAATAAATCTATTAACCTTGATGTTTTGTCCACATATGAAGCTGTCTCCTCCTATATTTAAGAAGCCAGATACTACGGACAACTAATAGATTACTGAAACCGAAACTGGGGGTGAATCCAACATAAAGCTATGCATGGAAGGATGTAAAAGACCTATCATTGCGGTTTAAGTAAAAGCAAAGCAAAGGGAAATGGAACATTCAATTTTCTTCGACACGGCACTATCATAACTGGGTGGTGTCTCGGAGACAATTTTAAAACACTATGCTACTTCATATCTTTTAAAATCTCATTTGCATGAACTTGCATTATCAGCTTTAAGTTAATTATGTGCACAATAAGGTCATACTTAGGCTGATTTCACAGAGGATTAACATGATATAACTGAAAGTTTTGTACATTTTTGCAATTGCTGTGTTTAAATTGACCCATCTGAGATATATTTTTTATCTTCATATATTTGACATTATAACGAAGATACTTTTATTAGCTTCGAGGTTGGTTGTCCTATATATTCACCTATGTTTTCTGTGTCTAGTTCAGATGACTGTCTCTCTTCATGCTCCATCGGTTCCTAAAACATGAGGGCTTTCTTACAGCCTGTCAGACTGACAACAAGACAACAATAACAGTCCTACTAGCTAGGATAATTATCACGATCAATAGCTTTAAAACGATACCCGATATCACGCTTCAGTCATGTATTCTGGTTCATAATAACCATAAGGTTATGCAGTGTTACGAAATATTAAACGAACTGTTCTGTTTAATTGACACACTGTCGCTGGAGCTGCAGATGTTGAGATAGATAACCGGCCAAGGACCAAGAACAACCTACCATAATACCAGGACAGATGACCGAATGAATTCTTAAAAATGTTTTGATACGTTTCACATTTATCGTGCACAAGGAGACTTAACTCACGATAATTCATATATTAGTAGTGAACTGTATTTATAGTCGTAGGAAAACTGTTCGTGAAAACAAATAAGATGTGGTGCTGTCATTGCGAGAGAGCGAATTGGCAGGAAAGGGTGTTATATACAGTACTGTTGTTGATAGTCCAATAACCAGTATCAGATACAAAGTATTTGCTAAGTGCCAATTTCGAAATAAACATAAACTATTTCAAATTTCTCATCTTTTTTTCTCTTTATTTCATATTTTTACAATTGTAATAATTCTATGTTCAAATATACAACAGTATTGCAAAACAGTCTTTGCTAATTACAACAGAAATAATAAAATACTGTACAACATTGTGTCTACTCAATGATTTACAAATGCAAATCAAAGAACACTACAAGACAACAATTACCTGTAACAGAATAGCGACATGATTTAAAATGTGTTCCATAGAAGAGAATGTAAAAGGAAATGAACGTTTATATCAACCTAAACAGAGAGAATTTTGTATAATTCCAGAAAGTGTCTACACTGTGTAGGAAACTGTATCATTATCATTGTAAGGAATTTTCTTTTTTTCTTTTCTTTACACCTCCTCATTGTACATATTTTTTTTACATTTCAAACTTTCGAAGCAGGCAGTTACTTTATACAACATGTTAAGACTATCGGTCAAAGCAGACAAAAGAAGTCCCAAACCTCATGATTGGTAACAGTGTGCTTCCAGAATAAAATTTTCATTTAAATGTATATAAAATGTGCATGAAATGATGGGAAATAACAACAAAGTTAAGTATTACGTATCTCGTAATAAATAAATAACAAATATAACATTGTACAGAATTAAATGTTTAAATGCAAACACGAGTTATCTCTCTTTAATTGTAAACTTGAGGTGCCCTTCCGTCACTATATATATAATATACAACCCTGTTATTACCTTACAATATTTGATTTTGAACATGTTTGACAACAGGTGTTCTTTGGCGCCCACATGTGTATGAATCTATAGAGGTAGTTTCGGTAAATCAGCTGTGTTAGGCCTGCTTAAAGAACTACTACTCAAATGATTATTAAACACTATTGTTTTACCTGTCCAATTTCTCACCTTTTGCTACGGTATTTGAAATAAACCGAATAATGTTACAGTATGAGACGCTAAACCAGAACTACGGTTCCTGCATAATTGTGCTTCCTACTAAAACATGTACAATGTACATGCACTAACATTTAATGGATTCCCTTACCTTTCATAATACCAACGCTTCTATGAATCAGTTACCATATTAACCATAACCATGGTTACGCGCAAAATTCTGTACCATGGTTATATCTAATCTACAATTGTAACCATATTATAATTTCTATAGTTACTTTCCATGTAATTACAACAATACTTAAGTTACAAACGATAAAATATATATTTATCATGTCTGCATTAACAGTAGAAAAACAATAAATAAACGTAAGTAGTATCACGTGACTTCCACATTATAATGGCTACCAGTAACACCAACTGAATCAACGTTATAGATGTCTCTGTGAAATAAATCAAATCATATTTACAAACAAAGCATGAAAATAAAATATCCCTGAATGTTCCTTATAATGTCTGGGAATCAGATTAATATGACGTGTACGACAACCGGCCGCCAATGACAACTAACAACTGATACACTAACAAACAATCGATAGCATTAACTAACTAACAGTTCTATTTTAATAAAAATGAAAATGTACTTGACAAAATGTTTTGTTTTTATTTTTAAACAACAGAAAACAGCGGTTATAAACAGTTCTATCTTAACCTTATAACAAACGAAGCTAAGTAAAACGTCAGTCTTACTCATAAACAATTAAGCTAACAACCAGATGCGTCTTTATCCTTTATAATTTTAATAATCGAAGCTAGCTAACTGACTTACCTTTTATCAACTGAAGCTTATCTTTATGACTTATCACATAATGCTATCCACCACTCGACTGCGAGAGTAGCACTCTCTCGCTCTTCCAACTAACAACAACTACAAGTTGACTTATATTATTGGAATAACGAAAGAGTTTAAGTGACAAAATCATTGAATGAAAAATAAAATTTTCATATGCTTTTAGAATTCACATTTTCCTATTGTTTAAATCGCTAAAATATGAAATAGGTGTAAAAGGTGTTGATCCTAACAGGCAAAATCATGAGTAAAAATATCCACTACCCATAATAGAGATATAATACAGACTCTGCTTTTTATACCAATGCAACGACAGGGAATGCTTGCTAATGATGCTCATGATGACATTGGCCATGACATTCATAAACATTGTGGATTTTAGGTATAGTATTATTTGTTTTCCTTCCTTGAAAATGCTGGTTTTCTGCCACAAGAGATCGACGATACTTTTTAGACTAACATCTTTATCAAATCATCGATATCACAAGCTAAAACTACAATCAACATTATACTTGAGATACGTTATTTCATTTCACAGATGCAATTAGTTTACAATCACAATAATACCATTTATAAAAGAAAAAAAACTAACGAATTCAAAACTCTGAAAGGAACCACTGCACGCACCAAGCACGTGCGTGCACATGAGTAAGTAGTTAAATAGAGAGTTGAGTACACAGACGTGGTTGATAAGTATCAGTCAGACCCGTAGTATTTAACAATAATAGGACGTAGACACTTTGTCTACTAGGAACTTTGATGTCGAAATGTATCGAGTAACAATTCCGATATCGTATCAATGTTCATGGAGTTGAGCGCCGACTGGTCGACGCCGAGAATCTCTGCAATACTAGCTCGGTCAATACCGGAAACGGCGAACAGTTTAAAGAAGTCCATCTCTTCACCGGTAAACCGGTTCCGGAATGCTGGGCAAAAACCATTGCACCACTGAGGTAGGGGACACAACTCTATAAGATGATGACTACAGTTGGCCATCTGTTTCGCTGAACGTCCTGAACGACGTCGGCCACGATCCTCTGAAAAATGAGAACAATGTAAAATATAGTATTATAGAGGCTAATAAACGCGAACAGCAGGTAACAATAGAATAAGAAAATTGGGCATCACAAAACACTCAAACATGCCGTTAAGAACTAACTTCAGCTCATTGATAATACATACCACAAAAATTCACTTTACAACATGAACATTCCGAATCTACTTCCCTTCGAAGTTTCGAGCTTACAATATTTTATTCGTTCAATCCTTTACGGTTAGCCTTATAACCATAGCAGATTCAATACCTGTCGTTGTATGCTTGTTCGTGGTAACAGCACAAATCAAGAATAAATTTAGTGAAGTGAATACTACAAATACTTTATGGTATTTAACCTGTTAACACCAGGCTGTGTCATTATATTCTTTAACTGCACTCACTTTTATTATTTTTCTTATTTTTCTTCTTCTTTTGCCTCCTTCGCCTTTTCTTGTTCTTCCTTTTCCTGTTCTTCCTTTTACGATTACGTCTTTTCTTTTCCCGTCGCCGTTGCTTCCTTTTCTTTGTGACGTTATTAGAACCGGCTGGTTCGTCTTTTAGCAGTGGGTCGGTCAGGGCCCGATGTCGTATTCTGGAGAAGAAACATTTTACTTTACTTTTCCGTCACAATTTACTGTAGACAAACGGTATTCATTACAATTCTGAGACATGACTTTGTATTTAAATCATTATATTTTGTTTATTTTTGAGTTATTTCTGTGTAATTGACTGTTTAATAAAAACGATTATGCACTATTGTATCTGTACTTTAACTGAAATATATGCTTGTTACATATTGATAATACACGTCATCACTAATGTTTTACTATCTTAAAGACCTACGTGTTCAAGTGCACATTTTAGTAAGTGGGTTTATCATGCATACGAACTTGAGGATTGCACATGTAATAAGATATGCATTTGTTATTTTGGTACCAGATATTGTATTATAAATAGAACTGAAATCGACTGTTACATGTATATAAGTAAACCTTTCTAAAATAATATACATCTGCTATTTCACAGACCCTGAAGACAATGTGGGCGATTCATTTATGTTTTATTGAGATAGGCGACTGTTATATAAGTAATACAATACCTATTGTTTCTGGTAGCTGAGAGACATTTCTCGCCGTCAAAGCTGTTCTCCCAGCAATATATCGACTGGGCCAGATTAACCCCTTCTACAGAAACAGACTGCCAGGTACTGCCAAAACAAAGCATGTTTTTAATCTATCTGGTTGTATATAACGTCTAAATATGAACTAACACCTCCACACTAACTGCCAGGCACATAACTCTTGCCCATTCATCTTAAAATATTGTATTTACATTGCGAATGAACAAAACACACATCGAATGTAAGAAAGAGCTCTGCGTGTACTTCGGCATGTTGATTGTGGCGTTCAGATCTACTGCCAATACCTGTTGTGAGCACGTTAATTAAATATATGCCCGATTTCTAGACTATACATTGTTTAAGTGTAATTTTATTTGAACTTTTTTTTATACATTCCGGAAATATTTTCACGTCCTTAATGAAAGAATCTTTTTGGAATGACAACAGAGATGCACTATTTCACATCATTCAGTTGAACTCGGTCTAATTTACGTACAATTCATGACTCACAAAACCAACGTGTACTAAAAGGATTTGCGCTCAACTAAATTACAATGATTTCGAACAAAGATAGAAAAAAAGTTATTTCCATATAAACCGTTCCATGAAAACGGGTTTCGTGCCTGTTTATCGCTAAAACTTTTATTAAAACTAAAACAGTGGTTAAGAAACGATAACGAATTTAGTCACTGCGAAGGTAAGTTTGTTAACAGTAATTGAAAGTTGAGTAATGTACAATAATTTGCGTCAACAAATATCGTCAATACAGTATGTTATGTATAATTTCATGTTATAATGAGGACTCTCAAGACAGTTCAATGGAAAAATAATGGAGATATCAGTGGAAAATTCAACTACATGTACAAAATTTCAACTTACTGATTCCTGGTTATGAACCAAAATAGATGTTATGAAAAGACGTGACGATAATAAACAATATATTGTATTATCCATTTTTTAAGTACTTAATGCTTTAATTACATTTAAAACAAAAGTCTATTCACCTTTTCTGTAGTAATTCGTGGGAAAGACACGCCGGCGCAAACACAGCTCTGAAAAAAGCACATCTCTATTAACATATTGCATATTTCAAAGATATATATGGCATACAAAAAACCCCCACTATATCTGAACACATAATGATGAAAAACTGCGATGAACTAAGAAAAAACCACTAATTTGATAATACAATTTGTCGCTCTAAGAACTGACCAATAAAACCGAAGTCTACCATCTGATTGTAAGGTTGTCATTGTTAGATCCGATTTAATTTCTCAAAGGACTTACGTGACATTTTGTAAAGTGCTTTTGACATGTTCCCCGAGATTGTGCAGGTACTCCCATTGTCCCCGGGAGAATACCGTGTTGCCTCGATTCATAGCTAACTGTGATTGATCAATAAGGTTATTCACCGTGATCTGGGCTTCATCAAATAAGTACTGTACGATGAATATGGGAGCTGAAACAACAAGATACGTACGTAGGGTATACATAAATCAACAGAAAACAGCATTAAATTCAAACAGATAACTGATTTCCATGACTAACCACAGAGGTTTAACTGTATAATGTGTAACTCAAAACTAACATTTATAATTGTAGAGTATTAATCAAGATCCGCAACAAGCCTACGATATTAAACCTATATCTGATAGCTGGTGTAACATTTTTCTGAATGAAACTAGCTTATGTCCCTTTAAAATGGTTATCAACTACTTCACGTGTGTTTAAGACTGTATAACTTACTTTTGAGAGTCGGGTATATACGATACCCGAAATAACATTTCCAGTGCTCAGATTCCGGGTATTGTGCTTTACACGCTTCGGGAACCTGACCTTTCCACAAACTGAAATGATAAATGGATTATTGGTAATGACTAAATACAGGGATAATATATGTCTTAAGTATGACCACAGATACAGTAATAGTCTAGGATTTGACCATTCATACCTTATATACCATTGTATATAAATATATTTAAATAAAAAAAAATTGGTATTGCATAATTCACTAAATTTAATATTATCTCCTATCAGGCTTAAGAAGTTTATTTAATTTTGAGTTTCGATATGTTTTACTCCATCCGCTCTTAAAAATAAAAAAAAAATGTGATTCCCAGATTCAGCGACGATGGGCTAAATGATCTCATTTCCCCGTAGAAAATCGTTTTACTTCAGTTTGCTTCGAGAAATCAGAGTCTGATATTTATAACCGTTTTGATTCGTTGTAATACTCTATTCTAATCATAACATAATTGGATGAAGTGATCTAAAATTCGATGTAAAGAAAAATGAAAATGGATCAGAAAAAATACTACATTAAACTGAAAAAAATCTTTTTATAAGTGTTACTTTGAACTTAAACTCTAATATCATCGGTTAATAATATGGTTATTTCCTTTGAAGTTTTAACACATGTCTCCTGCCGTACGTCGTGAATCCCGATTAACGCTTATATTTCTTTTTTCTAGGCCACGCAATAACGAGACCCTGTCCCAGGATTTATACCAAGTTATAGCAGTTCTAACGATTTTCCGTCAGATTCGGGATGTGTTCCTACATTTTCATTCCCCTCGCCAATCATTCCCGGACGTCTTACCGAGAACAAGTACTTTGAATAGAGTAATTTCATGCAGTCAACCTTCCGATTAAATGTCACCAAGCTATAATTTCCAACTCATCACCGGACGATAATTCCGGATTTTATTCCTTTCATCATTCTAATTCAGATTCTAATCAGAGACCGGTTATACTAAGATCCGAAATTTTCTCGTTATTTTTTTCTAGCGCTTTGTTATCAAAAACAAAAACTATCACGTATTTATTACACGAAATGAAAGAGTGTCGCTGGGGCCTGATATTGTTTATGTAAATGAGGGTTGAGGTGGTGTGAAAGGTAAGCTTAACGCCCTCAAGCTGCCGTTGGTATCGTTATTAAGTCTTTACTTCTTCTCGAGCTGTGTTTAATACACATGATACAGAAACAGATATAGTTAGCTTCCATATCATTCAAGATAACTCTTACAGCATAATAAGGTTGTTTAAAGAAATGCACCCGATGTTCTCATTTCCTTACTTGTTGATTAGAAATGACACCAAAACGTTTATAATAGAAAAAAATATGACAAAAATATTTCAAAATGAAATGTAAAAAAATACACGAAAGTTGAACAATTCAGGTTACGACATAGAAACCTCTCGGCAAAACACAAAACAAAACAAAAACCACAAAAAAAATTAGTTATTAAAGTTGATTATTAAATTCAAGTGGTATCGATTTCAATCCAACTTATGGGGTGTTTGTGTAGCTTCCATCATCACATTTACGATGAAATGGTTAGAATGATAATTTTTATAAAGATCTTCTTGCTCAAGCTGGCTATGCAAGTGTATGTCTATATATAAAATGTGTGACGATTGCGGCCCTATTTACACGTTACGGCAGCAGGGCCAGATCAAAGTGAGTGTATGCCTGTCCGATGGGCTATAGGTAGGGTAAAGGTCCACCCATAAAGGCCATTTTATAGGGAAATAAAACATGACGGTTTAGCGATGCCGGAAACTTCAAAAGGGGCGCTTGTTGTGTATCACCGTAACCCATTGTCCGTTAATCGGCGGTTCATACCTCAAAACTACCTTACCAATAATTATTAGTAAACAGAAAATTGATATTTCACTTTGTCGTCCGTTTGTAGAGTCACACAGATCAAACTGGGCATAGTATTAGGATAAGAGTGGTGTTCTTTTAGACCTCATTGCCAGTGTCGTTTGAAAAGGCCACGCTCGATCGTTGTTTGTGCTGTGATGATCAAAGCTAACCGACACCTATACACACCTGTGAAAATGATTAAATCTTATATCTATGAATTTGACTACTTTGATTAAAACGCATTTCTTGTTTTTCTCACATCCAGCAAACTGATGGGTTTTTTTTTATAGTATTTTGGGTATCTACAATGTTTTTATTTGCTTATTCAACGAGGCATAGATGTAGATAAAAACTAAAAAATAATTCAATTTATTATGAACGTAAATACGTATTTGTTTACAAAAACATATGACAAACAATCGAAAGTAGAGGTACATCAATCAGCATCACAATACCTTACTACACATATTGCAAGTCAAAAATATAAAAAAAAGATTACATGCGTTACACGAGTGTGTATATAATAATTTAGGATATAAACGCGTCAGCGGCAAAATGTATTAGAACCACATGTACACCATACGACAGTTTTTCACTCGAATATGGTATAATAAGCTGGCGGTCTTCTTACACTAAAGTAAGCTGCATGGCGCTGTTACATTATATTGAAAACCGATCTAAATCAGACCGATTACAATCCGTTTATGTAAGAGCTATTTGTTTCTTTGTAGATTCTTCTCCCCTTTTAGTTCATTACTTTTGAGTATTACATTTGATATATAATCCTACTACCGTAAAGCCGGTTATTTTATCGGGGATGATATTTTCACAATTTTGCGGCACATTGCTATGATCGCGAACATTTGATCCTCGAAATATTGAGAAATGGTTGAATGATATCTACCTTTAAAATTCATATCAGGAAAATTAAAAATCGCTCACATATGATTTTCTCGTTTGTAGATCAAATTTCGAAAGATTTCGGTCGGCGAAAATAAGCGGCAATAGGGTATTTCTGGTTGACAACTTTTACGTAAACTTTCAGTGTGTTACATTTCACATCGTAAAGTTATGACATACTATGACAAAGTTATACCCAGAGAACGTGATATTAATACAATGTATCACGTACTTGATTCCACGTTTGATGCCGTCAGCAGGCGCACAAGAAAATGGCTCTGTACATTCCCGTGCGTGGTACTGTGGTGTGTCCACAAACCAGCCTGAGTCGGCGATCCCTCGTACCTCAACATTAGGGGCTAGCTTGGACATTAGGTCAGCTACGCGGTCAAGGTTGGTCAGAACCCCTGTACCGCCAGCACTGAAACCATTAAAACATTCAGAAAATGAAAGAGAAAAGGAGAAAATGTCAAAGCTAAATGTCAAGGTGACCTGAAGATTAAAACACACGTTTCAGATGGTTAATGATTTATTACAATTAGTTGTTTACCTGCTTCCAGCCAGCATCAATCTTCGGGCGCGTTGCAGCCCTTTGGGAATCAGTTCCCGTATCACAGCCTCTACGATGTATGACCCAAGGAATGCATAACCCTCTGAAATCATAGCATAGCAAAATACTATACTAAACAAAGTCATATAATAATATTCAGTGGTAGAAAACGCAGTATATAAAGATCCACACAAGAATATGGAAGTGCAGTGGTTTCTGAGCCATTGTAACACAAGATATTGTAATATGAGACACATTACGTGAGATAAGTGGATATAGGGCGTGTTTTACCTACCCGAACTCCTGGAAGTTCCCGTCCAGGAATCGCTAGAACAATAGGGCACAACACTAGAAATAGAAAAAAAAACAATCATAAATATACCATTAAAGATGCTCCACCGCCGACAGAGCATAAATGATACTCATCATTGAACAATAATTGGTGTTTAATCGTGAATATATATATGTCTTATTAACACACACACACAAAAAACCATAGTGCCACGGAATTTTTCCGGGATGCAATTTATTATTTTTGATATTTCCATCTTGATATGAAATTAGAAGTCCTAACTTTTCAATGGTGAACATTTGTAACTGAAAAAAATACGAATTCTTCTGCTATTTGTCTTTAGTAAGAAAAAGTACTATTTGTCAGCGACGGAGCATCTTTAAAGTATTGTAACGCCGTATTCTTATTGAGTTGTGATTATTGTGATTGACACGTAAGCCGCATGCATAACTTGGGAGTCTTTATTGTGTTGATATTAAATTTTATAACTATATTTATAAATGCCAACATATGACTTCTTAGACATCTGCATGTATTGTATTGTGCTTTCTTAAATATAATACTAATATGTACAAACACTTATTCACTTTGGCTTGGGCTAAGAAGCAGTAGACTTAAATCTAATTGAACTTACACAATATTGGCGTTAAAATAGTATGGATTTTCTTTTGGGTCCCAAGAAAGAATACCAGTTCCTGAAATGAAAGCAAATACATTCTTTAAATATTTGGTGTAAAACAAAGTAATTTCTGAACAACATGTTTTAATCATTAGAGTAGGTTCGTGATGAACAAGTCTCCAACATCCTGCTACCTACTCCATCGTGGAGGCAATGTGCAGATAGCAAAAAATAAAATTTTCGTTTTTTTTTTTTTTTTTTTTTTTTTCATTTTATTTATCATGATTTTGTTTCTTTGAATACTTGAATCATAACGCGCTAAACAAAAAAGTTGAAACAAGATTTCAAACTATTAACAAACTGCCTCCTGGCCAATAGAACAGTACCAGAAACGTGCGGAATTGTTTGGGAATTGTTCATATCTACCATAAAACAATTGTATTATCAGATGATGTTACATCCGCTGATGTGTATGGTAAATAACACGATTTGGGGGCGATATTGTGGTGTATAAAACACACCCTTGGTCACACGGTGATCTCTCTGTAAATCGTGAATTCTCAAGTCCACCAGCTGGGAGTAGACAGACAACGGAAAACGTGTTTGGAAGCAAATTAAAGTTTCAAATAAAGAAACATTTTAATTAGTGTGAGATGTGCGAGGGGCACATGCATGTCTTTCTGGGCGGCCTTTACAGATACAGTAGTAGGGCTGATGGCCACACAACACGTGCGGACTCTAGCTAGTCTCGGTATAGTTAGATACTTAAAACTTGATAACAATCTATACGCTATAATTTTGTACATAAAATTCAACAGGAAAAAAACTTATCGTTTTACAAATCTGGAAAAAAATATGGAAATCAAATTTTGGACGCTGGAACATAGGATCATGACTTTTTGGTGGTCTTGGTTAATTTTCGTAATACAATGTAGTATAATTCGTTAAAGGTACGAAAAATAGGAATTTAATAGTTGTTTCTTTCACAACGGACAGTTCTAAATTCATTTACGAAACTTTCGCTCTGTTGTTTCATTTTATATTCATATTTTCATGCAATAATTAAAAGCATAACCTTAGAGACTTAAATATGAAATAATGTTAAATCATCAAAATTATTTCCATGTTTAATATGCAAAGATATTCAAAATACTTTAGTAGGACAAAAAAGTCCAAAAGAATTGGGGAATCAAATATTTTACAACTTCCGGTGATTTATTACCGATTATTCCACCATGCTAACGGGAAATAAGACCGGAAATTGTGCGGGTCCGAGATATATAGATGTATATTTGTATTGTCTGTCTGTTTGGTACAGATAGTACCGACCCTGATTGATAAGAACTGTGATGTTTTTGAACAAGTTTACCAGTGTACAGAGCTTGTTACAAAGACAAGTCAGCAGTCACACACACACAACAAAAACATGCTCTGCTGAGCTTTATCGCTTGGTGCACTTCGTGTATAACAATCACATTACACAAAAACTCCTGGTGCTTTAACTTATCTAATGTTCAGCAAAAACATTTACGTGTACCGACAACTGTTTGTTTACCGGAGTCGGGGAGGGGAGTCTCATTATCACATCACATGTACGACCCTTTTTCTCAAAAGAATACCTTTCTTCGCTACGGGCCTTTGATGTGGAGAATTTTCGGAATTCCTATCCATTCTCCGATGATAAGACGATGGTACAACCGTAGTTGAATATTTACGACGACTGTTTTGTCTTCGAACAAAAACCTCTGGGTTGGAGATTATTTCTAATGAGTTGTACAGTTGTTAGAGGGAGGTTCCCGTGAATGATTAGCACTTAGTTAGCGTTCATTCTGTATAACCACTCAGTGATTAAAAACTTAAAGTAGGGCCGTCGTGTTAATATGCAATAATAGTCCTCACACCCAGACTGACCACAACCTTCTGATGACCAATTGTTGCGGTGGTCAAGACTCAATACAGTATTAGAATTTAAAGGAACCATGCTGTTTGTTTTAGCCGAATCAGAAGGGAATATTGTGTTCAAGTCTAGTTCCAGTCGCACCGTGGGGGCGGTTCGGGTGACTTTTATCGTCACACCTTGTGGGACCCTGTAGTCATGGATTACTCACTGATTAGGATTATCGGACGCTGATCAGCATGTGTTCCACTTTCTTTCTTACTTTCTATTAGAATTTAGATTTACGTCGTGAAAAAGAGTAACTACCCGTAACCACAGATTACTACACGGCCGGTGGTCGCGTCCAGGTGGGAAGTACAGCTAATTATCACAATGGCTCACCAAAACGAGGGCGCTTTAATTTATCAAAAATGACCTGTGTCTTTTATTCCTTGATTTGTAGCGATTCAGATAAACTATAGTTGAGTTATTCGATAACAAAACAAAATATTTCCTTATACAATGATTTCGTTGTACTCTGAATCGTTTCCGTAATTGCTTGAGTATTTTTTATCAATAATATATGTTATTATTGATCTAATAAATGATATTATTATCATTATTAGTCTTTTTGTATCTAAGCGGAATCTGAATAATAAAACAATAGGCAATTGCATGGAAGGCAAATAGCAAGAGTGTTACAAAAATATTTGCTTTTTTTACATCTGGTGTCAATGTCTAGGAAGAAATTGAGGAATTGTGCTTTTATTTTAATTTCCTATGTGGAATTATTTGTATGCTATGATATGGAACTTACCAGCTCTGATTTCTGGCCAGTCTAATGAACTCATCAACGACCTCATATGCTTGCTCTCCCATCTCAACTGGCAACTCGGTCTGTCAAAACAGTACCACCCTCCTGTGAAGAAACGTAAGACTTATTAATTGAAGATTTTTAGATTTGAAATTTTTTGCACTTAAATAGAAAGGTTATTACATCCGCGGTTGTTAGTTTTCCCGTGTTAGAATGAAATTGAACATATTTGATTGGATTTAATGTTGTGGTTGACAATAATTGATAAAAGCTATTGTTCTTTTGGTGATGAGTATAAAACATGTATTGTTGACTTTGATCAATACGTTAAACACAACGCACCTTGTTTTCTGATGACGTCACATGTTACATATTTGCTTAATTTCGTAAGATGTGACGTCAAATGTAAACAAAATATTACACAACATCAACAGACTGCTGACGGGACTGAAACCGGACATTCACATATGAACACATGATTTATGAACTATTTTTTGTCATGTCAGACATGACTTTTTTAAACATATTTTTCCATCGGTATGAATTCTTGAATTCACTTCATGTTTTATCAAAAGAAAATGTCTATGATCTTTTTTTTCTGTCATTAATTTGCATTCTACAGATGAAAGCTTGGCCTGGGGCAGCGTGTAGTGTTTGGTTTTTGTCTCAGTTATATAAGCGTGCTGGATGATTTAGGACACAACAACTTTGTTTAAGTGTAGATTAATGTAATATGAATACACTGTACTTACTCTATTACAGCAGTTGTACGCAACATTTACTTGATATCTTCTCCAACTGATATCAGAATTCTATATCTATTTTACGTTCATTCCATCACCAATACTAAAACTTTGTTATATATGATAGTGCATCATCTCCTCCTTCTTACCTTCCAAAAAGACAATCCATCTTTTGCTTCCGTAAGATTTACGAATGTAATACCTGAAAAAAACACAAAATGATTATAGCATAAGAAAATATTAATGTTTCTTTCACACTTTTATACATACTTAATTTATTAAACATACTTAAAGTGAACAGTCGGGTAAGGATGGCTAAAGTCGGTAAAAATGGTGTGAATGTATCCAGTATAATTTCTAATGAAATAGAAAAATAAAATCTCTCACCAAAATCTGTCTGCGTACGAAGAAATTAATTTAAAGTATAGGAATCCTAAAACGTCCTCCCGGCTGACTATGTCCGTGGTTACATTTCCACGCAGCCTCGCTTTCAATGCTTTCAACTATTCTTTACTTTAATGGTCAGAACTGGGAAACGTAAGCAGAACTTGGCCGTCGTATTAATATGTGAGAACTTTTGGAAGGCCAATGAACGCATTTAGACTTGTTTTCTTTGTCCGACTAGTCACTTTAATTTTCCGCAAATTTATTTTTGAACAAGTTTTAATTCGTGTATTTCTTATTCTACCAACGAACGACATCAACAAAATGCAAATTTTGCGTTGTTATTTAGGCGTAAAATTTCTGACTTGTCAATGTAAAGGTTTGATAATGCCTTAAATCGTTTGTTACCAAAATGCATATTAATGGAAGGATTTTTGTATCAGGAGAGAACAAGCCTAAGTTTGTGAATGAAGTTTCTAGCGTTTCAGTAGTAGGACGAACTGTCAATCACCCCGCGCGAGCCTGACCTCGAGGTCCAACACTACACAGACACTTGATTACTAAAAAGCGTTCTCCGATTTATCATTATTACCGCTGAAGGGGTTTACGTATTTTTATGGAATCTACAACGGGATCTGATTTCAGCTGTTTCCGTGTTGTTAAAGCATCCAGATATCAGAACAAGCAAAGAGCAATCTCTATACATACTTGAGGATAAACACATTTCGGTAACAAATCTAACAATAGAGGAACTTAACGATTCAAGACTTTAATCTAATAATCGAAAGCTTTTGGATTCATTATCATTTAAAGCTTTTGAATTGTGATGTTGTTGAATGTTTTAAAGTTAGTTAGATACATTAAAGAGCATTCGTGTAAACACATTTAGATGCTGATTATCATATATATGAACATGAGATCAATGAGATAATATAATGTAGAAAATATCATTTTCATTTATAAATGCAATCCATTGTGTTTCACCGAGAGAGGTTCAATTGCTGGCACAGTAACCTCACTTTCCATGCTTAAGATTGTGACGAATTTGACCTATGTGTGATATTTGACTAGGCTACCTAGATTCGATCGTATTTTCTATAAGAAAACGGCCCATCCTCTTGCGAAACTCTGAAGTAGATTGCTATTTTTGATTAATTAGGTTGTTATAAAAATGTGGAGTTAGCAAATGAGTACATGTTAGCTCAAACGCATTTTAAAATAAAATATTATTGATTTTTAGGTTAACGGTTAACGGCAATGTTAACCATTCCATGTAATTTGCATTCATATTATTTTGTGATCGTTTCGATGAATCGGTTTTACTTTATTCGGTTAAAACATCATGATCCAATGTTCATTAATATCATTTCCAAAGGGATGTCATGGAAACTTGCTAACCGTTAACATGAGTCAAAAAGAAAAGATAAATAAAACATCTAAATTACACGGGTGAATTATACGAACACTTTACGATGTACTTTTCCATCTTCTTTCAGTAAGAAAATAGGTAGCGACATAAGAATACACTTCACATTACTTCCGGTAGAAAATAATCTTCGGAATGTTGTACGGCTTGTAAATTACTTGTTATAGAACGAGACGGACTCGGAATGTACGTGTTTTACAAAATTATCAAATGTAGTTTCTCGGAAATTGCCACAAAATGATTGTTAATCAAGCAGTTTTAAGCTTTCCGTCGGATGTGCAAGCGTGTAACACGCTACCTCTGAGTTTGAAGCGCGTAGCCTAACAGGGGTCGGGCTAAACACGATGTATAACGGTACTTAGAGCTTTGGGGATACTAGAAATCTGTTTAATACAATCTATCTGGCAGTGGAAAGATTTGTTGGTTGTTCAAATTGATAAAAATAATGTTTATGTTGAAACGGCTATTGTGAAAAATTATCAAAAACAAAATAATTTCATTACAAATATCAATGCAATATTCATTATCTTCCCTAACCAATTTTTATTGCATGCGTATGAATCGCGAAGACAATAACCAATAGTTTAAATTCATAAAATTTGCCTTTCCTTTTACGCTCATAACCTCACAAGTTGTCCTTAAATGAACACAGCAGTTGAAAAGATAAAACAAATGAACCGGCGAGCAAATATCGACAATTCTACCTTGCGCACACTAACCAATTTACTTAATTGGGAGCATTATTCGTATGAAAGACGTTGATCATGTTTCTATTTGTATTCACCAAATTCTTTACGACACAAATTTGTAAATATTTCCATTCGGTGAATACATTCCGCAAATCAAAATATACAAGAATATTTCTCTTACTACGCTTGCATACCTCTGGTCTATATTTGGAATGATTTTAATCACGTATTTCCTTTATATGAAGTTCTGACAGAGACTGGGATATGTTACCGTGGACATTACCGATCTGACACGCATACGGTTCACTGACACAATTACACGCGGTTTCCCAACATTAGCGTCACGGTCCCAACCGAGGTAGCACGAACGGAAATCCTCTTCGTGGAAGCAGTAAGTGTTAATTGGCCAAATCGCACGTGCGAAATTAGGGTCAGTAGGTATACTTCAGCAGGTTCACTCACTATTTACAAACTGTAATATAACTATAATTGTTTTATCTTATCATGTGCCCACCTCTTATCCATGAGACCATTAACCTCGTCCATGTAATATTTCTTCCACAATCATTGGTGGACATGGAGCGCTTTTTATTGACAATGAGGACCAGGAATGTTATCATAACGTCATAACATGAACAAGAAAATCTTTTCGGAAAAATGACATCTGAATTTAAGGATGGCATGGTTAAATAATTGAATTTGCATGTTCTTGTAGTTGTGATCAAAATTATATTAAACTTGTATTTATTTCATTTCAACGTTTTGGAAACACTTTATTAAGTTTCAAGTTTTACTGTTCAAGACATGCAATACCAAAATAAATTTTTAAGACTCGTTTTCTATAGCATCTCCCCTCCACTAATTCAATTCTATGATATGGTAAGGTCTGTCAAGCGCACCGATTACAAACATGTCAGCTGTAGAAATCACGTGTCCAAAGATGTCATGTTACATTTTGAATGTTTTTGAACAGATTTTTACGTGCATGGTACTTGTTGTAGGTTGTAGCAGTCACATATCAAAATGTGATTAATTTGGGGTACGAAATTCTAATTGCTTTCTGAAAGAAACATTTCAGCCCTTTCAGAGGAAAAACACACAAAAATGTCTTGATTCTGTCTCGAGTTACAATTATAACAGTATCATTTCTTTCGCCTTGTGTCTTGTACATAACACCGGCAGTTATCCTAGAAGATGTGCATTAATTTATATCCTCTAACTAAATAAGGAACAAACGGAATTCAAAGGTAACAAAATATGTGTTGAATAAAGAGTTTTTCTCCGGACAAGCTGGTATTGTGTTATCGAGTCGCCACAGACATTTGTACAAAACTTGTACTGAATACCGCATCGTTTTGTATTACAAATCGCCCTTGCGTCATGAATTAGAACGGTTTTCAAATCTCTTTGAAATTCGGCAAAGTTTAAATTAATTTCTGAACCCGAACAATCCGGAACAAGTGAACAATAAAAACGGAAACAAGAAGACATTTCCGAGGGAGGGTTATAGAATGACGCAATGGCCCATCTCTCCGAGGTGACTCTTACAATTAACACCCCCGTTCAAATCGGAATCAAAAGTCATCAGAGGTCCGCGTTGTTTCCGTTTTTTGTGTGTCATGCGCCAAGGAGGCAATCATTTCAAAGTTAGAATCGTCTTAAAATCACATTAACTGTTATTATCTGATAGCGAAGTCAATGCATTTAATGCACTCTAACATGCTATAATCCCTATCAAGCTGTACACTGTCTGTCTCCAACAAAACTTTATGCAGCAAATGCATCTTTTACTTAATTTCCCCTTTGTGTGTGATATATCTTCATTTGGTAAGGCTTTGATTTTAATATGCAACCAATGAAATGTGAACTACTAACTAGGACAAAAATAAATCCCCTTTATCAACATTAAAACGCTAATTCCGACAATTTTGAAAATTTGTATTATATCACAGTTGGGATTATTTCAGATATTATTTATGTGATGTTTTGATAATCTTACGATATCGTGCAGTTTTGCTTCCTCTCCTCCGCCGGATGTGTGTATCCTGGAGCAATGTGGCAGGGTTTGGGCCCAGGGACTGCCAAGACGTGAGAGGATTTGGTAGGCGGACTAGTATTATACACTTATCGTCGTTAATTATACATTTATTAGGACCACAATGACATAGACAAATGTATATTAACGCTCGTCTTCTTTATATCAAAGATATCCCTTCGCTGTATTGTTTCCACATAAACGTCAGTAACATTTGTAGAACAAAGACTCGCATTCAATTGATGGTGAACGACACAGGGTTTTTATCTTTCCATTTCGTATGAAATTTATGGACATATCTATTTATTTTGAGGGCATTATTATAAAATAAGCAAAAAAATAAAAATTATTTGGCGTGATTTCTTTAATAAACCTCTGACTGGCTCCAACATTACATTCGCAGCAATAAGTCTGGTTACACTACGCCCTGATGATAAAATGTCAAAAGGGAGCATTACAGGGTTACTGTTAGGGTAACGGAGTCTACCGCAAGTAATGAGCATTACTTTGCCTCGTTATAACAGATGATCTTTCCATTTCGTATGAAATTTATGGACATATCTATTTATTTTGAGGGCATTATTATAAAATAAGCAAAAAAATAAAAATTATTTGGCGTGATTTCTTTAATAAACCTCTGACTGGCTCCAACATTACATTCGCAGCAATAAGTCTGGTTACACTACGCCCTGGTGATAAAATGTCAAAAGGGAGCATTACAGGGTTACTGTTAGGGTAACGGAGTCTACCGCAAGTAATGAGCATTACTTTGCCTCGTTATAACAGATGATACGTAATATACAAACAAAGTCAGAAACTAGTATACTGTATGTTTCAAGGCATTTGGAGAAAAAACTGCGGAAGATAAGACAGATCTGTAATTCAATAATTGCTAAAATTTGCAATAAGTTACATATAATTATTAATGTACTTGGCGAGTTTCTTCAACCTTGTCATTACCAAATAAATTAAACTAAAGCTTGACTAATATGTTTCAAATAGCATTCAAATATTTATACATTATCACACAGATGTATATGTATATGTACGTTACGACAAAGCTAAACCCAACAGTACTTAAGAAAATGCTTTTTACGTGAAGAGAATACATAAATGTAATTTCTCTCCCTAGCTGACCACGTGTCCGTTAAAAAGACAGGACCATTTCACATCTGTCCGTTTAAACTTCCCTGAGCCTTTGATCTTGTCGCTAAATGTAGCCGTTATGTTTCATCTTTATTATCAGATTAAGAAAGCATTCATATGTGTCGTTTCATCTCTGTCAAGTCGTTTCCCACTCTATTGTATAAACTTGTGTCCGATACACATTCCCTTCACATTTCAGCTATTTTATCTCCACCTTTCTCGTCTCTTCTTGTGATGAAGACGCGATATCAAACGGCTTGCATATACAATCGTTCTATTTATTTCACATCGTCGGTTTAACCGTTAAATGGTTTACAGCGTAGGGCCCTTACAAGTCACCACGCGACATAAAGGTTATCGTTTATATGCACCTGGAGATACGAATCTGCGTTTCCGGTTTGTTATCTTACAAATGGTGGTATCCTTGACGACAAATTGCAAGTGAAATTAGCGACTCCATTTTTCATAAAACTGCAATATGTATCTCGTAAAAATAGGGGATTAAATTCAACCATCTGTATCGGAAAATCTTTCCAATGTTGTATCAAGAAAATCTAAGATAATTTTTAACATGAACATGTATGCGAAGCAAGAGCGTGTCAGACTTTTGTGTTCGAAGAAAGTTTCGGTGATTAGAGAAAAGCCATCGTCTACGGTCAGTATTTGCCATCTTTAACCAAATCATTATAAAAGAGTTGGTATCGTTCACGAGGTAAACTTTAACCTTTGTGTTTGAATTGTTTGTCTTGAAACAACATCTACTGTTCTGTGATAATATCGGTAAAAATAAAAAGTTGTTCCTAAATTAAGAAACTTATCATCTGTTTTGTTGCATGTGTCTGATAGTTGTGGCCCTGAGTATAACGATAGCTGTCGGCCAATTGAACAGCTATGCTTATCCATTGACAAGCCTTCCCTTTGAGTCCGACTGTAAATGTAGGCTACAAAAGTCACCGTAAACAAAATAGCTAATCGGCGGCTCCTTTTTAGCATCCAAAATAAATCTGAAATGGTCACTCGCTTGCCATGGAGGTGGATTTTGTTTGAAGTCTTCTGTAAATGCCAATCAAGAAGAAAAAAGAACGTCATCAATAATGGGTGTCTTTGAAGATAGGTAAACTTTATTTACACTTCTCTGCCTATATCAGCCCTATCGAGACCCAGATCCCGTCCCCAGTGATGATCTTAAGGATAACACGAATACATTGGGAGGGCCCTTTCATCTTTTAGGCTTTGTAGTCAATTCGTGTGAATGGAGGCCAAACACAACAGCAAACAGGCTAACTCAAATGAAAGGTACTCCATGCCAATTCACATCTGTCAATCACAGCGATCATCATAGGAAACCCGTCGTAGGAATATTCACGCATGCGCAACATCGATTATTGTCGCGGAGAAAAATCATTTTAATCAGTTGGTTCTTTATGAATTGATAAAATAGGAGAATGGATAATGGAACCGTGTACTGCAGGTGTATGAAGAAACAAACGAGTGAATTGTATTTCCCGATCAAATGGTTAGATTATATATACAGAAATTAAAGACACGACAATCAAGATATGATATTAAAGATACTAATCTCAATATCGTCATTGTTATTTGTGGTTCTGGGTGCACGTAACACGCAAATTAGAGGAAGGATTGGTGACGTCATTTGTACTTGTGGTAAACGTACAAATTATAGTTACAAATCCAAACGCTTCGTCATTCGCTTCCCGTCCAAAAAGATGAAGGGAATCATGGAATTAAAGAAAGCCGAAATGATACATTTAAGATTTTAATAAGCTGTCTTCATAGGTTTACGTTAGAGATTCAACAGTATCAATTACATAACACGGACAAAAGCATGACTTGGAGAAAAATATCTAGATTTTCATCAAACTTTTATCTTGACATATATCTCCTTATAAACTTCTTACGGCGCAAGATTAAACGTGGGATTGGGTTAAAATAACAACATTACATTTACCTGGGTCAAATAACATCATTCCGTACATCTGTAGCCAACGGGATTTCAAATATTACTAGTAATTCGCAAGGAGCCGTCTGGTAAAGTATAAGGATGTTGTAATAACTTTAACGGAGTCGGTAACTACTGTCCCGAAAATTTTAATAAATTATAACAAGTTCAAAAGTAACAATAACACGTGCAGGTTTATATGTCGATTGTTGTAAAGTACTTTAATCGAAGGTTTTGTTGTATTTACAGGGATATTCTAATAAACCAGTGTTGACGGTAACCTAAACTCCGGATTACTTTGAATCCGTAACATCACAGAGACCAGCATTCCTCTTGCCGATCCATATCGCTGTTTAACAAACAGCCCGATCCTTGTTCACTGTCGGGTAGTCCTTATTTTGAATAAGTATTTGTAAATAAATTGACCCTTCTGGATCAACAAACTGCCAAGATCAAAGACCCGGATTGACAATACTTTGTCTTTGGATAGCCGGTGTAGTACTTGAACGTGTTGCGCATGTCCGTGAGGTCGATCCCTTTACACTTTAGTGGGTAAACATTCTTGACCCTTAAATGAGCATAGCTTTAGGGAGACATTGGTGGTCTGTCTCCGCTGACCAGTCAAGTTCTGTGCAGGGGACATATAGGACCAATCAAGTTCTAATTGGAGAACATTGCATTGGTGGTATTGCTGATTCAGCTTTTTGTCCAGTCCCGTAATGGAGTTATTTCTAGCAGTATCGTCATTATTTGCACCGTCCGGTAATCTGTCGATTATCATTGTTCTGCGATGGGGTGATAGCTGTTCTCTTTTATGTTGTGTGTTATAGAAAATAACGGTATCGAAATATGGCGTATCATCAGTTTTAAACGTGTGTTATACATATTAAAATGAAATAACATTGTCCTGTCTAACTCAGGGTATTTCATGACTACTCATATCAATGCCAAAAATGAGGCGGTGTCAAGGGTGACATAAGGAAAAGAAAGAAAGTTCGGAGATAGATAATATAAGACTATTTCATATGTGGATATGAAGGATAGGGATATTCTACCCGAGGGTCACAAAATGTAGTAAAACCCGAGGCTTGCCGAGGGTTTTGCAAAATTTTGTGATCCCGAGGGTAGAATATCCCTATCCTTCATATCCACTTTTGAAAGAGTATTTTTCTTTCATACCTCGACGTTTTATTGCAATTTTACAACTATAATTTCCCGCCATTTTGAAACAGATTCGAAGAAAACCACGACTAAAATAAATTTTCCATACATGAAAAATTACGTGATATTTTCAACCAAAATTCCGTTGTTTGCATCTTTTATAGTAAAACCAGTCAAGTTTATGAAAAAAATGTTAAAATTTTACCGAGGAAATAAAAATTTTGTTGACGCCGTGACGTCATGAGGCTTTATTGCATGGGTAGCCATGCAATACAGCCTCAGGCGACATGAGTGTATTGCCCTAGATCAGCCAGTATTACGCCCGTAAGTATGAAAGAATATCCCAAGTTTAGTCGCCTTTTATGTTCATTCAATAGGGGCAGAAAGCAGGTACATTCTAATCTCCAACCTGCATTCATAATCCACTGGTCAGGTCAAACATCATACCATTAATTTACCCATGATTTATTGGTGCTCGTCGGACTTCATCAACCTGCATATCTTGTAATCCTTTCTTGATAAGCTCGCAATGGTTGTGGCAATGAGAACATACCTTACATATGGGATTAACGTTGATATTATAACTCGTTTGTGTTACTATCTAGAAAAGGGATATATAGACCATATTGATTTTAATACGCTTGCCATGTATTTGTTGATAAGTTGTCCTTGTGGAATTTGCTATAGGTAAATATCAAAGTAAGCGAATGAATATTGAGGGACCTGCAGTTGGCCTTGATTTCAAGTTTAGGATATCCGATCAATATGACAAAACATCACCTATGTACATCAAGATTTATTCTGAAAGACATTGCAAGATCAGCTATACCACAGTAACAAGTATGCGTCAATTATATATTTCCTACAGGAAAACAATTACTTTGTCATTTCCCGTATGTTTACATAACGATTTGTTGTTTTGGGATTTTCATGTACATGTTCAATTCGCTTTGTCATCAGATGAAATACAAATGTATCAATTTTGAAGTTAAATGTGACGTCATAAAACACCAACTCAACGAAAGATACAAACGCATGTATATCTGTTACCGCAAGATACGCAATACATATATTCTGCCAATGAGCCTTTTTTCCACTAGAGTTGAATGAATATGCAGTCTCTGGATCAGCTAGCGCTTTTGTTCAGCACGTGAATCCAGATGCCATTGCTTAACAAAAACTATTCACTTTTTGGCGAGGTTTTCAAAAGGAAGGGGATTCAAACATGTTTTTCGTTTGTTTTTGTTCAAACATGAAAGGAAGCAAATCAAAGGTAAAGCTGTATTTCTTCATTTCTGCAGCATGTGTAGATTTTGAGTGTTTCTCCATTGATCCTGTTTAATGACGGAGTGTTTTCAGTGTGTTGGTACCTAATGGACAATTGTCATCGTCGCGCGTGCCAAGAGACGCAACTTCAAAGAGGTAGCATTTGACCAATTTTCTTATTTACTGTCTATCATTTCCCCTGACATGTGGAAACATTAAATCACCAGTTATCACTGTAAGGGTATTACAGAGTTATCTGCCCTGGCAAAAGGTATTGATTATGACGTTATGTGAACGTAGCATCATAATGGTTCTCGGTCCGTTCACAATATAATGACGTCACAATCAATACCTACCAGCAAGGGAAGAAAACTCTGAAATGAATATTTATAAATTAGCTTGGCTGTCGATGGGCCGTTAAACTTAAACAAATAAATGATTGGAAAGTTGTTTTATCACAATAACCTATCTGCTTTTGACGAAATGGAATTAATACCTGATGTGTTATCAAGTTTTAAAAATCACATTTATTTGTACCACAGAGAATTGTCGGCATTCTTAGTTTAGGATTAGATACTAGTTAGGCCCAATTCCTGTTTGTTATCTACTCTCTCCTTACCCAAGGCTGGGGAATGTACTCTCAGTGATATTTCTGTTATTAAGTCGTTGGCCCCCCTGTGAGGTTAATTAGAGTTAATCAAGAAAGTTTGTACATCGTTGGAATGCAGTATTGGGTCAACTTGTTCGTCTTCAGACGTCAAAACAAAACCTAAAATAGCTACTACGTTGAAAAAAAAACTGAACATGTTTTTATTGTACATGAGAATATTTCAGAAATCTCATTGATCTAAACATATTGGAATGTAGCATTGGGTCAACTTGTTCGACTTAAGTCATCATTACTAAACATGAAATAACTACTGTGAATATACTTTACTACACAAGAGAATATGTCAGAAATGTCATTGATCTAAACATAACTAAATCATCTCCGAGCTTTCGTGGGAAATGTTTGTAAACATTCACTTTGTTCCTCCAGTAATATGACAAGAACATTATTGACGTCATTGTATAGTTTGCTCTGCCAGGGTCTCAGTGCAACGGGATGTTAAAACATCAAATAGCTGTTTTGTTGTTAAGCTACCCACAGTGAACACTTTCACAAATCATCATCTACTACTCGCAACATGCGCACTTTACCGTGTATGTCGTGGCCACCTGAACGATGACGTCATAGCGTCATTAAACAATGCGATAACATTTACACAATTTAATTCATTGCTCATTAAAATCGCGAACTTGTTATAAACATTAACCTATTTACTCCTGTAATTGGATTATAAAATGCTCATTATCTTACGAAAACAAGAACTACAATAATCTGGACATCCGGTCAGTTTTACTGTTTACATGACGTCATCCGGCACGGCGATCGGCAGATAGCACTATTACTTACAACGCTCAAGCTCTGCCTGTGTCTTCGCCCCCTCATAATCATCAGTGTGATGATATTTCCGGGGGCGGGCAGAATTAATTTAACACAAACGGAAACGGTTAGTATTGTTTTATTGGTGTTATTAAGCAGGTGATATACAATAAGCTCATTCGCGTCAACGCCATACTCCCACATCTATATGTATAAATTAAAACAGGAGCAACGAGGGAGGGCTGTCTTATAACTCGGGCCTCACGATCTGAGGTATACCACTCCACTACACTAATGTCCATAAGACGTATCAATGGTCGGTCTGATATTCCGATACTATCACATTATATATCGTAAATAGATTGGGGGAAAAATTATTTGTTTACATGACTGACTCACACATAATTACTGCATTCGCTTCATTACCTACTAAATAATCACACAAAGCCATGGTTTGGCTTTATTTTCCCTTTATCTTTCTATTTGGCTGTTTTACATCATTTATAGCTATGTTATCCAACACATCATCCTCTTTCGACATCTATATTATATATTTTACAGGCGAAGTACACTCTTTTGGTTCATCATCTTATAATCGCTATCTCACATCAAACTTCTTGTCATTCCATTCCCCACTATTTGTTTGTTTCTTTGTCTCACATTTCACTTTCTGAATTGTCATGACTTTATCTTCTTTCGTCCATTCCCCATTCTCCTATTCTATCATTACATCTCTTTTTTACGTTGGATTAAGGAGTTTTATTATGCAAATCACTAGATATTTCCACCATTTGGTGGTTTTCTTTAGAAATTCCTAATTGCCGTGATTCGGTGTTTTTTCTTTTAGAAATTCCTGACAAAATGTAACGATCTTAAGATTACCGCGATTGTTACATGACATATTAAAACAATTGTTGTTTTCCGCTTATCATCGAGTTCCCGGATTCTAAATTATGTCCAAATTTTTATCTTCAATTTTATGATACAAAATTACGTACATCAGTGTCAGTGCACATTCAATCAATTTTTTTCACAATAACCACGTGCAAACGTATTCCGGGATCTCGTGATATTTCCACGCGCGTTAAAGGTCGCACGTCTCTATCTCAGGTGTGTCGTTCGAGGTCGCCAAGTCTACAGCTGTGTACCGAGTAGGACTCTCACAGCCTACAATGTCGTCTTTATGAATTACACTTAATCATACAAATCAACTTATTTTCGCGAGCGATGAGAAACCGTGAAATTAAATAAATTACAAATCGTGATATTTAATGGATGTCAATAAGTCATAGGGTAATTAAAAGAAAACGCGATATTAAGTCGCCTCGGAAATAGGTTGATGTACAGTACAGAACTTAAGTTTTACATATTATGACCGCTTAAAACCATTTATTTTGGAATACAAATCTTGGATTTTCATAAAATCACCCAGAAATATCGCTACCATAACAATGATTATCGATAGGTATACATTCCAAATGTAAAAATCAATATCAGAGCGAAAACAACCAGTAATTATTCCGAAATAATGATATTCTTTATAGATAATGTTATCCGCTGGCCAACTAAACGTCGAGTCCCTTTACGATTTTGTGTGTTATAAAAATTTCTTTATATCATCGGATTTCTTGAATCAAAAACATGTTCGATAAGCAAGGATATGATGAATTTGCCGCCTATACTGTATTTCACTTAAAAGCGTTCACAACGTAACAATCGTCAACAGCAGATCGGATACCAATGCACCAGAGCTGTCATAATGCATTATATAGTAGGCTTTATCAGTAGCTCGTAGCTTCAGAAACCTGTCAAGTTATGTGATTATGAACAGTCCATATATACTGACATGTTAGCATAACGGTGACGGGCAACATTCCCCTCCATGTTATGTTTAGATTTGTAAATGGAGCGTAGCCTTGCTAATGGTAAGTACTAAGTTCACCCTCCCTCGTCCCACACTGCAGCTATATATCAGCCCCCGATCGCCGAGCATCACTCTATCTTATATCCAACTGTTTCTACAACAAAACCGAGCTAAATCCGTCTCCGGTAATACACACTTAAATTGTTTTAACACGTATCGCGTGTGTTTGTATATATTTGTAACAGAGCGGTGCGAGTAACACGTGATTTAGTCGACATCACCCATCGGTGTTACCAAATGAACGATTTCTCATTATGACTGTGATCGAACAATCTCCGCAGCCCCCAGTACACGTTCCCCACATAGTAAACCCCTCAATAGGTGTTGAGACAGTACAGATCCTCCCTGACGTTGTATATTTGTTTAACCCCCTCCCCTTTTACCAAAAGACGATATTTCGAATTCCTAATGGCCCGTAATGAAAAATAGACTCTAAAGTAAGCGTGTGTATATACGATTAGCATTATGCTCTGTGTATCTTCTGCTATCTGTCTATTGACCTAAAGTCGAGCTTTATGTTCCTTCAACCATATACCCTTAAATCTAACTACTTTATGTTGTCGTAATTCAACCATATTCCAACAAATCAAGTTGTTGGGTCATATTGTTTCAAAGTTCCACACATACCCATCTAACTCACGTTAAGTTTCAAGCAAAGAAACTTCAGCACCCCTTTGTAATGTCTTAGTAAACGTATTTCGTATTACTCGGATATATTTTTAGGTACACCTACCATAATCGTAAATAATATTATGTTACGAGATCGTCAGTTGCACAAATTTTCCTACAAACTGTTAATTATCTTTTTTAAATTATTTTTAAAGTCGTTAATTACAGCTATTATCATACACACTGTGGACGTGATCGATTCAATGTGTTACTCGCCGTACATAACTGTAACACACCTATCGAGAAGTGTGAATAGCCGCTATATGTCAATCATATTATATATACAGGTACCACCCACCGAAGAACTTGGCTTACATTCGTTTTTTAATCCCGATAATCTACTCTTATACATGGCCTAATCGATGTTATCAGTGAAAGTCTTACACAATGTATTTTACAACTAATTCTTAATATAGCTACATGTGTTTTGGCGAACTATTAACTTTAGCTTCTGTTTTTTATAATCCTGTTGAAGTTTCCATGATTTAAGTTGATTTATTGTCAAAAGCACTATGGATTCTTTACGTTTTAGCGATACATTTCATCGGTGCGTTTTTCAGGTTTTGGTGGTTTCTACTTTGTAATTTTAGCAATACTACATAGAAATCTTTTTATATTACCAGTATCATCATATATGTATTGTAAAGAAATATAAACATGTTCATAATTGGTGAAACGTTGGAGAAAAATATCAATTTATATGAACATCAATTGCATCTGAATTAAAGACTAGGAAAACGAAAGTTGACTTACCCTGCACGACTACCGTCGTTACACGTGATGCTGGCGTTCTTGAGGTGTTGTCGCTGAAGTCTTGGAATCTCCTTGAGGCCACAGTTGTGAGACTTCTGGGCAATGTCTTTGAGAGATTTCATAAGAGTATCTACACGACCTAGTCTCTCAAGTTTGTTAACATCCAGTGCCATGTCATGGCGACTTAACGTCCTTTCTGGGCGACACATGATGAAGGGAAGTAGGACTAAAACCCAGGCTAGTGACGAGGTTATCCTCGTCATAGTAAAATAGAGACAAAAACCTTACCAATGTGTGTCAGAATTCACATATCTTAAGAGTCACTCATTCAACTATTTTTTTTATTGGCAGAATCTATAAAATTTGCTCGCCTGAAAGAAAATCCATAAAGGGTTTCTCCGAATTCTGGTTCACAAATACCTTCTTGTCGATACTGCAAAACTATAGTTCCCTGAGTGAAATGTAAAATTTAATCCATTTATGTTTTAACAGTAAATTATGTACATCCAGAATATGTTCCAACTGTCAAGAGACCATTCCGCGAATCAATGTACACCAATTGAATCCTGAAATATATTCCAGGTTACATTTAGTCACCGAAACACCGTTATCCATCGGGTACGTCTTTACACACGCACGGGAAAAAGAATTATTCTTTCGCACGAAATTGTTTTAACGTCCAGGAAGTTGATTTTAAGTCATTATCATCAGTTAAAATCATTTGGAACAGTTGATTAATGTTCGTCATAGTCCTTCGTGTAAAACACAAAAACAAATCCTATAAGAAAATATCAAATTAAACTTTGTATTTAAATTCGTAAAATATTTCAGAAGAAAACATCTTAGAGTTAAATGTCTAACAGATCACTCTACGGAAAATCAAAAGGGAAAAGAAAAAACTCGGTCTGCTGTAGACGACGATCGTAACTCTACTGAGACACCTGTGTGTACTGCGGGTTTAAAGCCCTTTGAACAGGACCGCCGTTAGCCTAGACTCAAATCTTGACTCTCGCTCTCGCACCTACTGCGGACTGGGGTCACCAGTGTTGTTCGCATGAGGGGGATCAGTCACTCAAACCATCAAGGGAACCGACACTTCGCTCCAGTGATCCATCACTGCTATACACTAGCCGCTCGCCTTACTCGGCCTAAATACTATTTGGATCTAATAATTTCATTTTTACCTACGTTCAGTGTAGTGTATAAGTTTTTTTTTCTGTGTGTTTTTGTTAACTGAGTTCCGTATTTGTATTGTAACACCTGTGACTGGAGGAAAGAAACGTCATTTTCGTAGATAGGTGTTGGAGACCCTCCCCTTTTTCGGAAGGTGGGCTGTCAATCAATTTTCCGGATACAACTTACCGGATTTGATTCGTTCGTTTATGACTATGCGCGTATCTCGATTCCATTCGCGCGATTAGCATTGATTGGTATGATAAACTGTGTGCGTGTGATTGTAGCTTTAGTGGAGTGTGTGTAGTACTACGAAATCTACACGTGCTAAACCCCCGTAACTAAATAGTCTCTACCTGAATAAGCCTATCACTTCAAGTATTTTCTTTGTGAAATGGACGGTGTGATCACTGACAGCTCTGTAATTACCGAACTAAATGATACATGAACTGTGGGTCAGAGCACGCGGGGTCACGTGGGGTATATATCAGAATTCAACTTCAAACCGTTTGATGAAGTAAAAAAATGTACAAACGGTGATAATAAAGAAATTAACTTCTAGTTTGACAAACTGTAAAGTTCACACATCAAACTAGCGTTTATGTTTTAGCAGAGAGCTTCCTGTATCTATAAATCTCCGAACGAAATGATAATACCCTGGAATAAGACCTGACCCGACCCCATGCCCTCGGAGATACACACACAGTCCTTTCTGTGAAGAGTACTCTGCGCTGTTTCAGAGAGCCCGTTTGATGTAGTCATGTTTCGATGTCTCTGGAACATCAAAGGAAGTATGCTTGGCACAAACAGTTGTTTTTCTGCATACGATCGCTCACAGAAACCAAAACTAGACCCTCGCCGATAACGCCCGAACTTGATCACGTGTATTTGATCAAGAATATTTATTATTGTTCTGTTCATCTTCGATTCCCAATCGCTTGGTTTGCTCGACCAGGATGTTGAGACACCAATTTTCGAGGTATAGTTGGATCTACAGATTGAAAAAAACCCATCCAATTTTGTTATCGTTGAAGCATAATGATATTTTTCATTATTTTGAGGGAGGGGGGATTGTATGGAAGACGTATGCCGAATTCCATCATTGTAATAACATTATATGTCGCCTCCTTACTTGACGTTGTTTTCTGTTATCGCCACAGCTTTCTGTTGGGACATTCCATCACTGATACTGGATACACATCAAACGATCCCGTGTTAACCTTTATTGCTCCAAGCGTGCCGACATCTGTAAATTCCTTCTGCTATTGATTTTCGACATATGCGTATATTTCTGGTCAGGTTAAACGGTGTTAATGTCCAAACTAACTTATCACTTCAATTACAGCAGTGTGCAAGGACGGTGGGGACACCCGTTAGAAAGTCCCTGACAATGAAACCAATGAACCCTTGAAATATATAGTATCTTTATATATTTGGCTTTGTTTATTAGGGTCATTTCATATCTGTCTACCCTATGTGCAATGCTTTTGTGTGTGTAAATGTCTAGTTTTTGAGAAACTGGTATACTGAGCACTTACTTGTTTGTTTGATTTAATTAACGTCCTATTAACAGCCTGGGTCATGCAAGGACGACCTCCCATAAATGCGTTTTGCTGCGTGGTGCGTGTTTTGGGAGACTGCGGTGTTGAGTCCTCTTGTTTAGTGGAACTCTTGCCACTAAACAGAATTGTCCACTCTCACTTCTTACTAAGAGTACTGTGTGTCTCGGCCAGGGGACAGAATCCAGAGCCTTCCTCACAAGGTTGGCGCTCAACCTAAGGCCAAAAGGCAAGCTGATAAAGCGTTTAAAGGAGATACATTTGGAATACTATCTTTTTTCTTCGTTACGTAGTCATGCAGGTAGGGCATTAAGAATTGTACCTGCTGCCCCTATTGCATGATCGTAAAAGGCGACTAAATTTAGGATCTTATCTTTTCTCTTCTTTCTTAAAGTGAACAGTCGGGCAAGGATGGCTAAAGTCGGTAAAAATGGTGTGAATGTATCCAGTATAATTTCTTATGAAATGGAAAAATAAAATCTCTCGCCAAAATCTGTCTGCGTACGAAGAAATTAAATTAAAGTATGGAAATTCTAAAACGTCCTCCCGGCTCACTATGTCCGTGGTTACATTTCCACGCAGCCTCGCTTTCAATGCTTTCAACTTTTCCTTACTTTAATGGTCAGAACTGGGAAACTAAGCAGAACTTGACCGTCGTATTAATATGTGAGAACTTTTGGAAGGCCAATGAACGCATTTAGACTGGTTTTCTTTGCCCGACTATTCACTTTAATGACTTTGTGTTTCCTAATGCCCTTGGCACCGTCTCACTTTTGGCCTTGAGTTGAGCGTTCGCCCCTGTGAGGAAGCCTCTGAGTTCTGTCCCCTGACCGAGACACACAAAAGTCTATAAAAAGGTAGTTTCTGCTCCTGCTTAGCGCTCAGCGAACAGGGAGTGTGACCACTGGTTCGCCCGTTGTCAGTATAATGTGACCGAGTAGGGTGAGTTGTTTGGTGTCTTCGGCGGCATACTTCAGTGATATAGCACTATAAAGGGAACAACAATTCCACTATACAAGAAGACACAACACGAACGTACCGCAGTCTACCAAAGCACGTACCTCGCACTTTACACTGCATAGATGAGAGACCGTCCTTACATGACACTGGCTGTTAATAGGACGTTAAAATAATCAAACAAACACGTGTTACGTCAATGAATTGAAGTTCGGCTGTTTCCGGTTGTAGGTTGTTTATGTAAAGACAGCCTACCCTGTATGCGATGTGTTTGTGTGAATATCTGTATATTTTTGGGAGGCTACGGTATCATTGTGTTGTGACGCAATAGTTGAAAATCTTGTCTATTTTATAGTGCTACCTCACTTCAGCATACCGCCAGAGACACAGGGCAGCACGACCTACCCGGTCATATTATACTGACAACGGGCAAACCAGTCGTCCCACTCACTTTATACTAAACGCTTAGAACGATCACCGCTTGACTATGGTGTATCTCGCCCAGGGGGCAGAGCTCAAAGTCACTCTGACAGGGACGATCGCTCAACTGAAGGTTTAAAGAGAGGCGGTGTTAAGGGAGACGTTAGGCAGAAGTAAGTTAGAGAGAAGGGAAACGACAATATACAAAATTTAGAAGTCTTTTACGGTTATTCAGTAGGGGCAGAGGTACAATTCTGATGCCCTACATGCAGTGCCTTGATTCTGGTAATATTCATGATTGTTGTACACCGGGGTGGTGGTCACGTGGTGCAGGGTTATATAAGGAGCTACTACCCCACATTTTTTATATGAATATTTTATTTTAAGACAAACATAACGAGGGCGAACATAATTTCAACCTTCTCAACATACCTCTCTTTGAACACCTAAAATCCTTCCTACAAGAAAAAAATAACCTTCTTTGTAGCTCGTCTCATCGAAACCACTGATGACAATTTGAATATCAAAATGACTTCCTTAACAAGAGCAAAACAGCTTAGAAGCTAAAACTGTTAATGCTATTTAAGACAATGATTAAAAAAGTAAAGTTATGTATATCACCAACAAAATAGCACTTAACCATATATAATTTCTATTTAATGGAAGTTCCTAAACTATAATCAGGCCGGGATCGAGTTATTGGCAAACATATATCACGTCATATTGTTCAAGTAGTTAGAACAATCAACTACTAGATTGTTCCAAATACGGGCAAGATAATCTAGTATAGACACTCGGCCGTCAAATTCTTTTCCGAACTTTAGGCGTGTTGGCCAGTCGAAGTTTGTTTGTTTGATTAATTAACATCTATGGTCATGTAAGGACGGCCTCCATGTATGTGATGTGCAGCGTGTATGTAGTATGCGGTGCATGTTTTGGGAGACTGCAGTATATTCATGTTGTGTTTTTTGTATAATGAAACTATTGTCATTTCAATAAAGCATACTGCAGAGGAACCAAGCAACACACCGCATCCAGTCACATTATACTGACAACGGGCAAACCAGTCGTCCTGCTCCCTGCTGAGCGCTAAGCAGGAACAGAAAACACTTTTATAGACTTTGGCGTGTATAGACACTAAGGGACAGAACACATGGCCTACTTTACAGAGCCGAGCGCTCAACTGAAGGCCTATATTTTTGTGGTGTCAAGAGAGACGTTAGGAAGAATAAAGTAAGTTCGGAAGAAAGAAAACATAAGATCATAAATTTAGTCGCATTTTATGATCATTCAATGGGGGCACCAGGTACAATTCTAACGCCCTACCTGCATGACCGGCATGTCTAGGACCTGAAGACCGAGACTAGCATTGGGCCAGATTGCATATCGTACGTCAGGAATCATTTACTCTTCAATGTCATCGACCTTCACAATTACCAGTGTACTTTACGAATTATCTTTTCTGGAAGAATGTGTCGTTGAAGTATTTCCTAAACAAGCGTCGGGACCGGGAGCCATTGTGACCAGCTATAGCAGCCTGTTTGGCGGTTCCGCCATGTTTTTGAGAGACACCGTCTGGCTAGGATGGTGTTAGAGGCCATCTGTGCCTGGTATCACCACCTCCGATCTTGTAATCCCCATCAGTACAGGGGTAACGGGTTACAGCCTGATTGGGACTCGTCATCATATTGTTTAAACCCCAATACCGATAGGTCGACATGTTTACACAATAAATTCACAACAAGAAAGCAAATATTGTTTCTTCGGTCGAAAAAAGTTGGGCTCGATTTTCAAAGGAAATGTTCAAGGATTTTGTTGCGATTGAAGAACTGAGGTTTACACAGAAAGGACAGTTTTTGTTTTCTATTTTGTGTAAGCTAACAGAGTAACGCGGTAATTAGCATTTCCTATCACTACCAACCCCAATGATTGTGTAGGTGATGAATTTGTACTCAGAGCTGGACTGCACTGGGTCTTTACACGAAACAGTCACTCTTTAAAAAGAAAAACCAACTGTTTGATAAGTTTTTAAGTGATGAAGTGTTCGTTCATTACTTTGTAAAGGTTCGGGTCGATGATAAAACGAAAGTTTATCTATTTAAAACACAGTAATAGATAACAAACCTACAGCAAATCGAAAACAAATGTCTAAAAGGGATTTTAATGACAACCCTACCCTCTTGCACCCAGATCCACACCTCTTGCCTTATAAAGATCTTGTTTTTCTTACATTTCTGAAATTTTTGCAAATTTCATTCAATGCTTTTCCCCAGTTTTCTACCGTATTGATAAAAACGAATACAAAAACTATAGAAATCGTATACCACACAATTTAAATCACTCTAAATCATCAAAACCGGTGGCAGATTGAATGCAAAATTTAGATTGAGAAAGTTACCTCGGAAAAAGAAGTGAACTTGGTGTTGTGTATTTGTAATAAGTTATTTGAATAATCATGACTATTTCGCTAACTCATATTGATGAGTTGATGGTCTTGTGAAATTTAAAAATGTTCATCCTTCATACTTGCGGACTAATTACGAAAATTTCTTATCTGTGTTCCGAGACGTCACTACCTTCTTACACGAAGGGAAAACTTTTAGGTAAAGAAGTATTTGTAAAATTGTGCATTTGATGTTGCTCATGAAAGAAAACATATCTCAAAATAAAACAGCGACCTCTGTATTTTCGGATCTTATGATAACATATTTGTCGCCATTACCATAAGTCGGTACCCAGTACGGACATCGGGATGTCGTAAAGTTGAACGATATTATCTTAAAACGTTGGAAATAGAAAGGTAGAAAAATCATGCTCATTACTACAATTCTGTTTACATCTCAAAATCTGTCAGCATCCGCAATTTTGACTTTTGATAGATTAAGAGATCTACAATTTCCCATTATGATTTACATCAACTTTTAAGTAAAATGTTCTTTCACATCAACTTTCAAGTAAAATGTTCTTTGATATTTTAAATAATATCTTTAAAGTCTTAAATTAGATGTCGCCAAACTTTTTAGACATTCAAATATCAAAGAGAACTTCTAGGCAATGCTTGCTTGAAATTTGACTGCGAATTTCCATATATTAATATATATATTTTTCGTATTCAATTTGTTTCCCAATAGAGAATTTTCACAAGAGAGAAAATATATAATGATAAAATGATACAAAAATTGAGAAATTCTTATATATGCATTTTTTATGCCAAAAATAACTCATTTTGAACGGTTGAAACATAAAATTGATGAAAGGGCGTTAGACAAATGGTTTTTTTTTATTATGCATCTGCCATGACAACCAATAAGAATTTTTTAACTATAATAATAATATAAAAAAGTAGAATCCATGTAATTTCAAGCATAAAATTGGGACAAATAGGGGGACTTTACGGTTTTATGAAACTGATGTCTTTACAAATCGCGGCCTTTGTCGAGTACTGTGTTTGAAGTCGTGAGGTCGTCCTTACTACCATAGCCCGGGCTAAAGCACACCTGAGCTCATTTGGAGAGGCCGAACAGGTGAAACAATACTTCAAAGGATATTCGTCCGTCTTCAAATTTGACCAAAATGACACCCATTTGAAATATCGCCAGAGCCGGGAAACGGCGTTATTAGTAAATTGAAGGTAGGCATTAGCCTTTATGTTCACCGGCTTGTCCGAGATTTTTGACACGATAATCAGAAATACCTTATTAAGTGACACAGGTAACAGGTCCACACTCTTTGATGTTTGCCGGCCACACCGGTCCGCATTACTACCGATTACACTCACAGCTACACATTATTAACTCGCGGATCGTTTTATTTCCTCTATAGTAAAATAATCAGAATTTGTATTAAAGTCGAAGGTCAAATAAATATAGAGCACTTGGCTTCGGGATACTTATAATCGGGGTAAGGGTGGTGAAATAATAATAGCTGGACATTGAACAGCGCTAGGATATCTATATTTCTAGAGATTATTTGATATAAATGGATAAAACAGCAAGTCTCTCTGAAAATAATACCAAGATTTTTTCAAAGAGAACGCTATTTCTGAAATATTGATTCAGCTAATTTTCACAGTATTTAAAATGCACCATGTCAACATAATCCACGGGCGTAGTTGTTAATAACATGTAATACAGTAAGCAGACCATGACCAAATCCGCGTTTATAAAGCATCTATATTTACTGCGATTACCAGGAATACGTTGGGAGGGGGAAGTTTAGAAAGAGAAAAGATAAGATCTCTTATTTAGTCGCCTTTTACATTTGATTTACGAGGACAGAATACAGAACCAACCTAACAGGGGCAATCGTTCAACTAAAGAATAAATGTAAGATACTGTCAATGGAGGCAGTACGAAGGGAATATTATTTTGGAATGATATAAACGATAAGATCCTATGCTGGAATCATATCTGTAGGCTAAAGCATTATTGCTATTCTATTCTCTGTATGTTTCTGGTGCTCTTTAGCATACACAAAAGGCAAGAACGAATATTCTTATCACAAAAATGATCGCCATATTTTACTGTAAAAGAGAGAAAGGTAAAATTAAAAAAAAAAGACAAAATTTGAAAAATCAAAATTAACATATGTTTTATTAAAGATTCTCCACCGACGACAGGGCATAAATGATACTCATTATTTTAACAAAAAATGGTGGTTAATCGTATATATATATATAACTGATTAACATAAAAAATAATTTGAAATGAGTTATTTTGATTTCGGTATGCGCAATCAGTACTGCATTCCACATAGGACACAGTGCCACGGATTTTTTTCGGGATGCAATTAATTACTTTTAATATTTTTATATTGAAGTAAAATTGGAAGCTCAAACTTTTTAATGGTAGAAGTAATTGTGTAAAGTAAGTAACTTTTGTAACCGAAGAAAATACTAAATCGTATGCTCCTGTTTTTGATAAGAGAAAAATTACCATTTGTCAGCGGTGGAGCATCTTTAAAAATAAATCAATTGTTATCATTTTCCCAAAAAAGTACTAAGACACATTTTTTCTTCGACATTAATTTGCTATTTCATGCTGGATGAATTGTGTCGATTGTATAATGCGATTTGCATACTTACAACCGATTTTGTACCGTAGAAGGTCTTCTGAATCTTGGATTTAGCTCAGTTTTGTTGAATAATAACCACAATAGTTTGCAATATACTCAAAAATAAATCCAATTGGGTATGAGATTCTAACATGTTTTTAACTGAAGAAGATGAGTTGTATTATGTAACAACCAGAGAAACCAATCTCAGACATTTGTTAAAGTGCATAGCCCCATCATTAAGATATGACAAGATAAATGCCTCGTATTTTCTGTTGCCAAGAGCATGTCGTCTGACTATGCAGTGAGTTGGTCTAATTTTTCCATCCATGGAATTCACATAAAACAATGCTCATGTTTCTCTATTAATAACATAATCTCTTAGAGAAGAGATTTACACACGAAAAACAGTACAAGTAAATGATTACTAACTATTTAACGTTCCTATAACAGTCATGGTCTTTTTAGTACGGTATCATATAAATGTAATGCACTACGAGTGTTAGGTGCATGCGTTTTGGGAGACTGCGGTATGTTCATGTTGTATTTTCTGTCAAGGTAAATTATTTAAGCCTTGTGTTTGCAGAGCAGATTCTGCCTCATTTAATGACTATGAAATACCACGATTCGATGTCAGACACGACGCTTAGAAGAGAAGAATTAAGATACCAAAATTAGACGCTTTGGCCTCTTACACACCGAGATCCCTTATTTATACATTAATAATTCCAAAACACCAACAAAAAATGATAAAATACGTGTACGTCAAAGTGCGTACGTTTTATAGTATCTTTTATTCAACAATGTATTATTGTAACATCCCCAACATTTTTTTTTAAATTTCGGATCAATTACAATATGGAAGTTTTATTATAATAATTTAAATGAAACGCACGTGCTCATTACAAATAAGTTTAACTATTTATTGTATAAAACATGAGGATTGAGTAGTATTCATAACTAATGTACGATTTTGTCTACTACGTTGAGCACTAAAAGTTTCGTTTACAAGACCACATTCTCATATCCAATTTATACATGTTCTCTTATTTGTTTGCAATAACAAATATTTCCAAATCGTGTATTTATTTACTTGAGTTGTTTGAAGACAACTTCAGAATGATTATTGTTTGCTTACATCTTGGCTATATATTTAATTTGATTACTTTCAAATAAATCTAATATATAAAAAATATTTTTGACTTTTTAATAATTTAACAATGGAACTGTTTGAAACATACGATGGAGTGATTCCTGTATTATACGCCGTCTTAACCCACACCCAAATCATTACATATATTGAAGATGAAATAATATTGAAGTTAATTGTGGATATGTTGAGAGGGTAGGACTACCCGTATCCGAAAGAGGGTAGGGCACCTGGAGTTAACAAAAAGTAAAGATGATTAAAAAGATTTACAAAACATCAGACGAATCTATGCCATAATAGAATAATACAACTACACTGAAAAAAATAAAGAATTCCGCCGTTCTATTGTCAGACGAATTCAAACGAACGTAAAGTCCAGCGCACCTGTATGTTGTGTCTACACTAGAGCATTGAAATAAGAACACAAAGCTACCAAGTCGGTTTTGTTGTTATCTGTAAGGTCAACAAGTACAATCTCCTCTCATAAACACCAGATCAATACGATCAATGATTCAAATCGATTTTACCCGATGATCAATAATTCAGATTACTTGGAATATGATATCAATGGAATGTTGAAATTATACGGTGCATATTATTATATATAAACGTGTGTACATATACTAGTGAAATATTAAATATTCAAAAGCGCTAATCGTTACTCATTTGTATGGTGCTTATTTCTTCATAATTTCCTGTGTAAATAAATGTTTGTTGACTTTTACTACTTATATGTTCAATGCCGGTCAACTACACATGGAGTTTGTACATCATTTTGGATCTGGTACAAAACGCCCATATTAATTAATATAATAATAATAACAAATAACACTAGCTCAAACGAAAAATATTAATCGAGGAAATATCTATGAAAGATCACAAACGGTCATCGGACACCCAGCTAGCAAGATTAAAAAATAAATAATTCAGATTAACTCTTTCAGTGCAATTAAGAATCGTAAAAGGCGACTAAATTTGGAAATTTTCGTGATGATCTATTCTTCCTTATGTATTCCTACTCCAGGGTATAACTGTCGTTATATCCACGTCGATGATAGTAACCCCTAGAATATCGAGGATGTATTAGTTTCTGCTCCTGCTTAACATTAAGCAAAACGTGTGTTGGATAATGTAACAGGATTGGGTGCAGTGGTGCACTATTTGAAGTAATTCTCCATATGCTTCAATGAGATAGCACTATAAACTACTATAAACTGGGAAATGCTTCCACTTTAACAAGGCTACATTATACGGTAACATACTGTAATCTCCCAAAGCACATATGTACTGGGTCGCGACCAGTTACTGTGATGTACCAGTTATCGTGATTTCTGCGCACGCTCTATCTCCCGCACAATTTTTGGAAGTTTTTGACCAGCTAAATTAGCCATGCAAATGCAACAAAAAAATTTTCATTTGCAACCGATATTGCTAACAAATCTACGTTTTCCTGTTGAAATCAAAGTTTGTAACCTTCAATCATAGAGGGGGGGGGGGAGCTTGAAATCATGACTTACTTGCATATTAATCCTGAAATTCCATGAAAGCATCGTTTATTTTGTTTGTCGATCATTTTCAAAAATCGTTCTGCATCAAAGTAGGCCAAGTATGCAGAATCATGGGTATACGGCAAGTTACCGATCGGGCATGGATGAACAGGATCGTAACTAGAAGGTAGTTTTTACTTAGTGCATACGTCTTGTGTTTAGTTTTTTCAAACAAAATAAGTCACATGTATTTATAGAATTTTTGTAAGTTTTAGATCGTCTACACCTTTTACTCCTGCCCAGAGCCGAATCCTGCTTTTAGTGATTCCCCGGTCACCTATCGAACGCACCTTTTTTTTCCGTGATGCTTTGTATCCGTCACTGAATCGCATATTCCACTAAAACATATCAAATAACTAAAATCCTTGGAAAAAAATCGAAAAAATCACGGTATGATACGCTCAGAAAAACCAACCAATCGACAAATAAACAATCAATGGGGTATTACAATCGGCCTAGAGTATCTTCAATTTTCATGCGAAGACCAACTTTTCATACTTTATTTCAGATGTCGCAAAAGGAGAAAAACACGGCAGAAGCATTGTTATTTCGCAGGTATGATCAGTGTAACGAGTCAAATAAATTAATCTAAAAAGTCATACATGTAGAATCAAGGTATGCGGCTCATGTGGTCTAGAAGTATAAGGTTCTATAATTGATTGTGTTGATCTTCAGTGAAATACCGACATGCAAGTCGATGGTTTAAATCCCAGGATCAGGACACGTTCCCTACAGGTAACAGTTCAAACAGGTGTGTAAACTATGTAGGTATTGATTACAGATTCTTATAGAAATAGCTTTACTCACGCTGTCAGATATTATGGTAAAATGCATTCTTCATCGCCGTTCGTTGGCCTTCCTTAGTATATTGTTGTAGAGGCTTCAACTTCCAAATACTAAGAATTAATTAACATAAAAAGAGACCTAACACGAATATACTGCAGCCTCCCTCCAAGATCATCACCATTTACACTAGAAGCAATGCAGGCTGAGGGGGACTGTCTTAAATTATTTAAGCTTATTCAACCAACCTGAACATAAAAAAGTATTATAGCAACCTCAGAATAGGTCACAGGAAGAAAAGAAAAACAATATCGCAAATTTAGTCGCCTATACGACATCATGCATACCTGCTGAACAATAACATCTATCTGGTTCCTCTGAAATATATTCAATTGCTAAATACACCTGCAGACGAAGTGTTATATTTGCATTGTGACGTGTAACTGTTTACTTTTATTACGTTTAACATTAATTTAATATACATACTAATGTTGTACATATCAACATCCGATTTTATAACGAGATATCTAATTACTAACGGACACGTGAGTTGGTCGTTACGGTAGAGCATGGTAATAGCCCATCATTCACCCCCACTCGCAATCACGCACATGGAATCTCCACTTAACATGGAACGAACTAGCTAATCAGTCGAAAAGCGATCATCGATTAAAATCAATATTGTCACCTACTCATAAAGAACCTGAAATACGTAAATAAATTGCTTCCATTTAAAGGGCAACTCCCATACATTAAGTCTTTCTCTTTTGTAGTTCTGCTATTATTTAACAGATTTTAACTAATTCTTTTCAGCTCTGATTGAAGTTTCGAATTTCACATTTTAAGAAAGACTTTCTCCTCTTGTGAACACCGTAACATGGGAGGACAATCACGGGTCCGCACTAATTTACGGCCCAAAGCATGCATTCTTGTCAGAAGAATTTTGATTGATTCGATTCCGGATAATATTTCCTTTAAATTTTGCCTCAGCGGTTCGAAGCTTTAAACAGTCATTTACGCGCGCTATTGTCAATCACAAATCGGATTCATTATGGAAAGCATGAGTGAAGGTCTATCTAAAAAATTATGTGTTCCAAACAGCAATGCCTATAAGTAATGATGTAATACTGACTACTAAAATAACATTGATGAGTTATCAGTCAAAACATATCCAACGTAAGTGTTTCACTTCACATTGCCTGATAATGTGGCGTCATTGATAGCTCTATATGATCTCTAAATATTTCTACAATGGTATTTCATAAGGAATATTAATTGAATAGAAATTCTCTAATGTTGCAATAATTAAAAAAAAAAAAACCAAGAGAGGATGTTCAAATTTATACAAGCTTCATATTCAAAAGCAAACATGTTTAACTTATGCTACTGTCAGTAGGTTATTTTTATTTAGAAATGGATCCTCTTGTCGAAAATATCAAATACTACACAGAACACGGACATTAATGTGGCTTCCGTATCGGAAACCCGATGTGAGACCCTCGCGAACATGCTACTGTCGATAACAGCTCGTTTTGTAAGGAGAGAGGTATCGTCAGGATAAAAATACGCAGAACACCTTCAAAGGGATTTCCCGGAGACGGCCGGATAACAACAACCGTATCACTACATGTGATAGGTTCAAAGGTCACTTCCAATACATACCGCCAAGTACACACAAAAAAGTCTTTGAAAAAGTGACATTGACACCAATTCCCGTAAGACTGACAGTATATACGTAGAAGTAGGAGAGTGTTGTAACCTTTTTAATCTTAACATGTTTGGATATTAGGTTGTCTCTGGAGTGTTGGAGGGCTACATTGATGTCTTGACCTTTTCAGATGATAAAAGGAATAAGAAAACATAACTGACGACTAAGTACAGAGAACAGTTTGTTTCGCCAGCAAAGGTCAATCTCTAACATGTGGGTGCATTGCTAGGTCCGTTAAAACACTATTAATGCGAAACGGGATTTGTACAATTCACAGTAAAACCAGAGCTAAAAATACTATTCATACCAGAAATTAATCCAACACTGTCGGCAAAAACACAGACGGGCACTGCGGTAATTACATGACATCTGATTCCTGACCCTGGACATTTTGGATTAAAGGTATATTTGACGTAAAGGATGTGTATTTCAGTGCCTGGATGTTTATGCCACTGGTGTCTCTCCTAAAATTCCATATTATACAGACATCATAATTGAAAAATTTAGAGATCAGAGATGAAGACATTTTATTCGCATTGCCTTTTGATAGACTGGAGAAGGCGACCACTTATCTGCTAGACAGACATAATGGTTGCCAGGGGCAACGATGTTCTGAGGTCGTGATACTACAGGTCATAGTTAATGTTCACACATAGTTTTACCCTTTAATTTTTGCACTTTATCTCTTTTTAAGTGCAGACCTTTTCCATATGATCAACCGTATGCCCTAGAGCTGTGATGGATGAGACAGGATAGTGGATACATTGCAGTGTGTGACCTCTTAATAAATTAATATCTGTTTACATGGCGACAAACAGTAGCACGTAACAGGCCAGGGAAATAGGACACGAGACACAAACATCAGCAAGAAAAAAAATCAGAACACTTCGATTTGACCGGTATGAATTTTAAAACATGTACATTCTAAAATATTCTCAGAGAAAAGAACCAAGAGCTCCGGGGGATAAAGCTATCTCCTTTAACATTAACAACACTGGCCATTGTTGTATGTTTGTTTGTTTAATTTATCAACGTCCTATTAACAACCAGGGTCATGAAGGACGCTCTCCATATCTGCAGTATGAAGCGTGTGTGAAGTGGGAGGTGGATGTTTTGAGACATTGCGGTATGTTCGTGTTGTGTCTTCTTGTATAGTGGAACTTTTGCCCTTTTTATAGTGCTATATCACAGAAGCATGCTGCCAAAGACACCAAGCAACACACCCCACCCGCTCACATTATACTGACAACGGGCGAACCAGTTGTCCTACTCCCTGTATGCGCTAAACAGGAGCAGAAACTACTACTTGTATAGGATTTGGTGTGACTCGAACAGGGGACAAAACCAAAAGCCTACCTCACAGACGCAAGCGTTCAACTGAAGGTCAGTGAGGTGCTGTAAAGGGAGACGTTAGGAGGAGGAAAGTTAGTTAGGAAGACGAGAGAAGATAAGATCCTAAACGCTCGTCTTTTACAATCAGACGACGGCCTCCCTGTTGTGTTTGTACTTGCTGCACTTTTATTGTGCGATATCGTAAATGGTTACTGCATTTAAGACATTTATTTTGTCTTTCTTCCTAACGTCTCCCTTGAAACCGTCTCACTTTTAGGAGAAAGTCTCTGTCGCCTGGTCGATACAGTTTGAAAATATCCCAAAATTAGTTGCCTTTGATGATAAGGAGGTTTAACGTAACACACTAGTCTATCTACAGAGTCTCCTCTTTGACTTGACCTGTCCCTTTTCTGAGACATATCATAATTTGTAAACCGTTTCTGTTCGTGCTTATCGTTAAGTATAAAGGGAACGGGACGATTGGTTTGCTCGTTCTGTCAATACAATGTAACCAATGCATATAGTGTTGTGTTTAGTTATTGGCTGGGCTGACTTCCTATTAAAAGCCAAGAATAGTGGTATTCTTACCATTTTTTTAGTGATATCTTGCAGAAGCATGCATTCAAAAACGCCCGAACATTTCATCCCACCTAGTCCCATTGTAAATGCATGCAAATAAATCGTTATATTTCCTTTATAAAATCAACGTAATGTAGTTGGTGATGCAGGAGTGTTACTATACTCTTATTACTCTTGTCATACCACATACAGTATATATCAAAGCTGTTATTGAATTTTCGATCGTTAAAGAGTGCAATATTTAAAAATAAACATCTTACCCTAACTGTTAATAGGACGTTAATTAATAAAAAAAAATCAATCTGCACAAACATTTGAAATATTTAGGAACCGCCTTGTCGATGAGAACAACTCGGACATTAGAATAAGAAAAAAAATAACAGAATAATACATGCATCGGTTGTACTCACTGACAGCTGTTTCTATTATCACTCCTCACGCCTGATAAATGATATTTTAAAAACTAAAAAATGAAAATTTATTTCACGTTTGTTTTGAATACAAATATCAGATTACCTCACAATATATGTAAATTAGAATTTTACCTCAATGAAACTTCAGATTAGGGTTGATACTAAGTTGACAGAGCCGTTAACTTATAGGTTTTTACTAGTAAATGAAAATTCTGACATAATAGCATAAGATTGGATTCAAACGTAACACTCACTCACAGATATAAACGAAACATACAAATGTTCAGAAAGGCCCGATATTTTAACTTAGAAATATGTGCTCTGTATCAGGTGATACATTTTGACTGAAGAAACAATACAATCTATATCTAAAACAAACAATGCCTCTTAAAAGTACCAACTAGACAACTCGAAGATACAACCCAGGTATCAATTCCGTCTCTGTGTATTGCAGAGGTACCTCCTTTACAGATAAATATCCATTATGACGTAATAATTACGTGGGCGAAATTTGCGTCGTTTCCTTAAAATGTATGACGCCATTGTCACAAACTCAAGACGTGATATACCTATCCACAAAGGCAAATAACTCTGCAATATACAGAATGATCAGCTCAATGTTACAACCAAGTAAAGTCTAAATATAAAATAAAATATGGGTTGATACATCTAGGTATAACAAACTTATCGACAGTAAGTATTGCAAGCAACACACGTCCCCTGCCGTCAACTAAATTTTCTATTACAAGCAAGTTATTATTGCTTAGTTATGCTATTATTGTATGAAGTTTAAACAAATTATGTTGAAGTGTTCTCAAGCTATCGTCTGAAAACTAAAATTTGAGAAACAATATATTTTCAGTCATATTAACTTCTGTAGTTGATTTTGACCCCAAATTCAACCACAAGCTGTGTCACCTCCTATGCTACCATTGTATGAAGTTTGAACAAAATCTGTTGATGTTTTCTCAAGTTTCGTCCGGAAACTAAAATTCGTGAAACATTCTATTTTTAGAAACAGTGACGTTGTTGTTGACCTTTAGACCACCAATTCATTCCCAAGCTATATTTTCCCATATGCTACCAATGTTTGATCAAAATCCATCAATTCGTTCTCATCTTGAAACCAAATCCGAACAGACAAACAGACGGACGGGCGGACAGACGGAAACACTATAGTCCCCTCCGGTTTCACCCATAGGGGCTAAAGAGAAACGCGAAATACTAATACTGTGAATAGGACTTGAATATAATAAACCAACCAATCTCTCTGACTTCATCAGGAAATACATTTCCGGTTTGTTCATCATATAGACAATAACACAGATAAATAATGTATTGTAGTTACCATTAAAACAAGGGTTTATCCTCTTCTGAAGACTACACCTTGTCTCTACATCGGATGTTTCATGTCATTTTTATCATAACACATGGTACAGAATCATTGCAAAAATGTAATACGCTATACCAAAGTCTCGAGGAATCCGATAAATTGTTCTTAGACAAGAAATCTTGGTTATGTTAGCGATTCGAACATAAAAGCCATTGTTTTAAAGAAACCAGACGTAAAGTTATCGTTCGTATTGTCATAAGTCACGGCTCGAGTGGAGAAACAAGGGAGTTTAAGTGTTTCGGCTATCATCTAAAGTAAATATTTACCGTTCAGAGGCGATTTGACCTGCCTGCTCGCCAGAATGTAAAGCGTTGTTAGTAGCTGCAATCCTGACGGGATTTCCTAAATAACAAGTTAAAGTAGTTTATCTCTATGTGCCATATTACAGATACTCTTATTTATACGATTCGATTATCTGTTTTTGTGATCAAAAGTATTTTTGTATATATAATCTCATTGTTTTAAAACTCCTTCAAAACATAAATCAACTAAAGGAGAAGAGAATCTAACTGGTTTATATGTTCAGGGTAATATTTCACCGGATATGACCCTCCGTTAATGTACAACATAAATACCGACAATACTGTTTTATGGGTGTTATTTCTCTGATATAAATACCTACGTTTTCCAAGTTTCCTCTAGAGGTGTTCCGAGCATGATACGGAGAACATCTTCAACCGGAAGTAATATTACTCAGTCGGAAGTCCCCCTAGAATGACAGATAAAAGATAAGACGGCAGACTCGAAGGTTTTCGTGGATAGGGGTAATGCATGATTGCACTTGTTTGACAGCTAATTAGCGGTGACTATTGGGATGTTTAGCTAGTCTTCACAATCTAATGGTGTCGATATTAGGTATTGACACCTCTCGCTGGTGATTTCACGTTCACCTTACCCTATCGTCAGCTATCAGTGTACATTACGTAAGGGCGATAAGAGGGGAAGCCACTCTGATTACTTTTTTACGTGTACTTAACGAACTCGGGCTTACAAACATAGCTTCCTTTCAATTAATGAAAATTCAAATCTTGGCTTACGAGCTTGTTATCGCGGTGTTGTCCCGGGTTCTCTATGTGCTTCGGGAAGACCTTGGGATATCAGCATTTTACGAGAATTAAACAGGTATTATCTTTGGCTTGTTAGATCATGACTATTCCTTCCTGTCAGTAAGCTCAATGGTCATGAGAAAGGCCTAAGACCACATCTCGTTAACCCACTTGTTTCATTGACATATTAACCAATCAGAAATGGATTAGATAAGTCGCCCTGGTCTCCTTCCTGCCACAATTTTCGGTATTTGATAATAGTCTTTGTTTGTAAAAGTACACATCATGTAAACAACAGACCGATTATGTCATACTAATTACCGCGTGGACCAGAAACCTCACTTGTCAGGTCAACGTTTAGTCGATGATACGGTTTTAAAAAAAAGAACATTCAACGTAATTACATGTAATTTATTACAGTTTTCCGTGCAAGAAGACATCAGAATCTCACAAATGATCAACCATTTTATTGCCTTCTTCCTCACACCAATAATTCATCGTCAACAATTAGTTGCTCCTTACGCCTTAATGAAATAAGCCAGCTGGTGTGAAATTCTAGTTTATGTACTGAAATGAGATATGATATACAGGTGCACATGCCGAAACGCCCTCTTTTAGAATGTAATAGAAGTAAAACCGCACAACTAATTGTAAATAAATTAAATCAAACTTATTTTATACATTTCATTATTAAATATTCATTTTATTCAAATACATTCTAGATTTTTTGTTTATGTTTATCCTATAGCTGTTTGACCACAAGGAGAAATCGTGTCCAGGGGAAGGGCACGCGTAAGTACCGGAAATCTAATTAACAAACTAAAAATCAAATCGGATTATGGTCCGCAAAACCGTTGATCCGAGTTACTTTCCTTGTCCATCGGCTTTCTTTGATGTCACAGGTACGATCTAGTGTTACACTAATCTAATTAATACCATTAAAATACAATGTGGGTTTCTAATATGGTCTCAAACAGTTATTACATCATAAAAATCTAAACCTGTTACTGAAATCCGCCAAGAAGTTATCGAATAAGTAGTGAATTGGTAAACAGTCAACTTTTACGGATTAAAGCGACCAGTGCCAGCGCTGCAGATTAAGTGAATTATGTTTCTTGAAAGGTAACCATTAACGGACACACATGTGCTGCCGTTGCTATTTTGAACTGGTATTAAGCATTGGTTGTTCCAAGTAATACATTGCAAGTTTTTGACCAGGTCAAATAGGACATTAAACTTAATTAAAACAATTTGCATCATCTCCTGGCGGAGACGCATCATAGTTGGTAAAGGTGTAAGTTTCTGCTCATAATTAACGTTCTGCATGAAGGAAATGTAACGCCTGGTTTGCCCGTTGTTTACATAATGTGGTTGTTTTGTTCGATGTGTCGTCAATATGCTTCTATTCCAGTGAGACAGCACTATATGATAAGCAAAGATCGAGTTCTACTATGACAAAAAGACAGCTCGCGAACATACTGCAGTCTACTAAATTATAACAGGCAAGTATAGAGTTTACTGTGACAAGAAGATAACTAACTATGCCACAGTCCCATAAAATATGATAGGCAAAGAAAATTCAACTGTGACAAGAAGTTACCTTACGAACATACTTCAGTCCCCTAAAATATAATTGGTTTTTTTTATCAATTAACGACCTATTTACAACCAGGGTCTTGTAAGGACAGTCTCCCATTTATGCCGTGTGTAGTGTGTATGGAATGCATGTTTTGTGAGACTGCGGTATATTCATGCTTTGTCTTCTTGTACAGTTGAACTCTTGTCCTTTATGGTGCTATATCACTGACGCATGCCGCAGAAGACACCAAGCAACACACCCCACCCCGGTCACGTTATACTGACAACGCCTACCCCACAGAGGCGAACACTCAACAGATGGGCCAAAAATGAGGTGGTGTCATGGGAGACGTTAGGAAGAAAATAAGAGATAAATAATATCCTAAGTTTACTTGCCTTTGACGGTTATGCAAAAGGTAGAACATGTACAATTCTAACACACTAACTGCAGGGCAACCCCTAAATATAATGGACAAAGATGTAGTTTCACTATGACAAGAAGACACATCACAAACATACCACAGTCCCCTAAATATAATGGACAAAGACCGAATTTCACTATGACAAGAAGAGGTCCACTCACGAATAAACCGCAATCTAATAAACCATACATTGAAGTATTACATGTAAATCGTAGCTAAATACAGACACATCATCACACTTCATTTTCGCTCAGGAACAATTTTTATCCGACTATTACTCGTTTAATCGCTTTTGATTTTGAAATAGGTATATTATCTAAATATGCCGGTTATCTTCATTTATACTTTAATTTTATTTTCCTTGTTGATCATTTATAATTGGTTTTATCCATGGGGCTAAAATAGCATAGCCTATTAAAGATTATGACACTGTGGATTATTATTAGGAGTATAAAAATATATCTTAACATTTTGCCTGTAAAGCGTTTACATTTCAGATAATTTGAAAGTAGGTAATATTTTACCTTTGTGAAGACGTAGGCTGATTCGATGACGAAACATGCATTTCAGATGATGTTGTTCTAACTCGATGATAAACGATGAGTTTTAGGTCGTTCGACATGGTTATTGATCAAAGCATTTACATCTGAGAATAAGATACCTCGTATCACTTTGCTTATAAAATGCAATTTTGACATGATACCTAATATAGCTGTGTCCACCTCTATTATATACCTATACTTTATATCCCAACCCGCCTTGTTAACTGTAGCCTCGCCCATTATCATCTCTCATCCACCTGGGATTCCAAGCTATCGCCTGAATTCCAATTAACACCTTTGTCAAAAATCTCGACATCTTTCCACCTAGCAGATGATTTATCGGTTGAAATACTAATGATGTCTTTACCTGAAAACAAACGTTCATTTGAAAATCCCACGGTAACTGCCGTAGTCGCTACACAGATATTCACCATACCTAAGGCCATACCGAACAGGTTGGGAAGCCTTGTCGTCAACATCAAAGGGTTTAGGAGGTAGCCTCGCGTGTGCCTGATGATTAACCTGAAGGAGAGAGAGGGCACTTGTTTGATACAGATCTGCACCAGGTGGGGATCTGGTAGTGACATAACTAAAAAAATACATTTTTTATCCTAAATGTGCCCGAGTTAAGTGGCCATGCATGCCAAGGTCATTGATCCGTAATCATTTAATCAGTAACTGGTCCGTGGTCAAATCTAATTATTAACTTGACTGCCCAGTGGCCACAAGACCGGACATAATTGATGTAAAGTGAACTTTATAACTTTGAAAGTATAGGGAAATATTAATATTGACATAATTGGAGTAAAATAGAGAAAAACATCTTTTATTTGCGTGTGAAATCAATATCACATTTTCATGTGTAATGACTTTTTACGACGATTTCATTTCAAAACTGGAAACGGACGTTGCACACTGAGTGATTAAAATAAAATCATAAAAAGTGTGTATAAATCATGTCAAAATATTCTTCTTCTGTTAAGACATTCGAAAAAAATCAGTAAACCTTTGATATAGCTACTGTGTTGAAAATGCCTTTTGCTATCAATTTCTCAGTCAGTTCATCTTTTAAGCATCTTGTTCTAATTTGTGTATAACTAAGATAATATGCATTTCAATAATCATGGCTCATGCATACTGCAAACTTTTCGTGTTGTGTCTATTTGGGCAACAGTTCCATTATACAAAACGACACAACACAAACATACCGCAGTCTCCCAAAACACACACCTCGCACTTCACACATGCTACACACTGCATACATGGGAGGCCGTCTTACATGACCCTGGATGTTAATAGGACGTTACAATAATCAAACAAACAATCTTTGTGATAGTGGAATCGTTGCTTGCTTTCTAGTGTAACATAACGTATTATACGAAGAAACATAAACAGCAGCATATCAAATCCTGTCATGTGAAACATAGCGATCGGACCAGTCGTGTCACTTAATACTGTAAACCAACCTTCTTTCGCGTGCGATTTACTTTCGCGAATTTCGCGATCCATGCAAATCCTTCACGACAGTTTGTATCCGCGAATTATGTCTACATAATAACTTGTTTTGAAATACAAATCGCGAAATTTAGTAGCCACGACCATAGATGGTCAGAACGAAGACACAATTTGTGGGAGTTAAGTGTCTTGTACCCGACAAAGAAACGGAGACTTCACAACATATCAACTACCTCGACGACATCACAAGGAGTAATTTAATACACTGCGGCGTAGAATGACTCGTGGCACAACGGAACTAAGGACTTAGGAAAAGGATCTCCGACTTTTATGTAATATAATGTAATTATATTAATTAATGTAATATTTCAGCCAAGTGTGGAGGTTTGCTACTTGGTAAAGCAACTTTTTCATAAAACACTTCTGTTCATGGAGGATATAGAGTATGTCTGTTGAAGTGCCTCAGCAAATAATTATTGATTGTTTGACATCCCTCGGCTCCTCTTATCCCCACATCCATGCGTCTGGTTCCTTTTTCTTTATTTCGACGCTGTTCTATCCTTTGGCTCCATTTACCCCTTCCCAAAATTCCAGGTTCCTTACCGACTTTATTTCTGACATCTGCTGGCTCCCCTATCCCCTTCCCCAACTCCTGATTTCCTTGGCATTGACATTATTAGACCCTTCCTCTTCTACGCTGTACGTGTCACACTGGCACGTCCCAGTCCTGTCGTTCCCCTGAGGAAGACAATAGCTCTGTACCAGAATACCAGATATTTAAAAGAATTTCTCAAAATTCTTTAAATTCAGTTAGTGCATAATGCGTACGCTAACGTGTGTTTACACCTGAAAAGTGTTATTGCACTTGAATTTACGTTCCCTGATTTTTAGCCCAAGGCAATATTGCTGACATTACGATGCAGTTGTGAAGCTTTCCCAACGAAATCAAAGCGTCTTGCCCCTAGCTAGGTAAGGAGAGAAGTGACTATATTCTGAAGTTTCTTGTTTACAAGGATTTTCCTGGTTCATTCCGTGCAGAATTTGATATCACATAATAAGAACGCGTGTCCTTCATCGACTCCAACCAGTTGTTGATAGTTTCACCTGTTCTCATTTGGATTCTAGCGTTGTTATTTCATAAAACCGGACAGTCAAATCTCAATATTAAAGAATTAAAATTATATCTTGATTCAAAATTTTCATTGACCAGTACAACAGTCGATGGTTTAATGTGTGCCACGCACCAATAAAACATCTGTTCTGATCATATCTAGACAACAGGTGTATAAAATATCATGTCTTTGCCCCTTTCTAATCACTTTGCACGGAATATGGACATCTTTTCTGGGAACAAAATGTTCTTTTGTATACAATCCACACAATCATTGAACATTTGTCTTATTTTAGCCCATGGTATCTAGATATTTTCCAGATACACCACAGTGATTGATATAAAGGAAATGAAGTTATTCATTTTAAAGATAAAATTGAGAATACATACTCTATGCTTAAGAGTGTACATTGACATTCCATGAAATGTTTTCGCAAGAACTTTGCAGAACATTTCCTAAGTAAACGTGTTCTATATGTGTAATGTATTTCTTAGCTCCTTCAGCGATCTTAATACATCACACTTAACACATGGAAGACACCACATACACGTGTGGTCGTCCTTAAATGACCCTAGCTGTTTTTAATACACCAATCTAAACCAATGTCCATAGCATTTGCTACGTGCCTGGCCTTGCTTTCCTATCATCAACTGTTTCCAGTGATCCAAATATTGTGGGACCAATCCAGCTTCATCGTGACCATACTATAAAGCGAAACTATATTAAATATTACGTTTCAGTTTGTATCTTTGTATGATTTTGTGTTCTGTACAACTGATATCTCAAATTCAAATGGTATGACGATAGCTTCATGGCGACACATCTTTAGTTGCTTAAACTTATATGCTTATAATGAAAAACAATTCAAAAGATAAATAGTCTCCTACAAGTGGCACAAAGGGAACTCATCACTTCAGCTGTCAAACCACAGGCAACTTAAGAATTTATTTTACCCCTTAGATTGAGGTTTATATTGTTTATATCTCTCTTCCAGGGGGCAAACTATTCTATAAGTCTTCCTTCTTAGACAAATCATCCCTAACGCAACAATAGGAATCGATACACGTGGGACAATGTCATTACATAACTGAAAATTAACTTTTCATTCCAGGTATTTAAGTTCGTGTATGTCTTTTACCGCGTTTTATTATCAATTACATTTCTACCTTAGCTTTAGTTGGTCGGTTGAGTTGAGTTGGTTGGTATGTTCATTGATAAAGCTTAACATTTTATTAATTTCATTTCAGGACAACCTTGCCTGTATTGCTGCATGCGATCGTTTTGTGCGATCTTATATTTTCTCTTCCATCAACACCATCGAACGTTTGGTCCTCATTTCAGCGTTCGCCAATGTGAATAAAGCTGGGTTCTGTCCCTTCCCGAAACGTACCGTGGTAGTTTCTGTGCTTAGCGTTTGGTTTTTCCGTTGTCAGTATCAACCAGAGTGTGCTATTCGGTATCTTTTACAGCATACAGAAACAACACATGTATATCGCAGTGTATATTCACATAAGTAACGCACTGCATACAAGGAAGGCCATCCTCAGTATGTTACGTCTAACCAACCAGACACCAAGCAACTGACAGAACATGAAACCCAGTCGTCCCGTTCCTTTTATACTGAACGCTAAGCAGAAGCAGAAACTAACATTTTTGAGATGCTCCGGTTTTCCCTCCAAAGGGACGGACCCAAGGGAGATCTTACGAACAGGGAAGTTATCTAGGAAGAATAGAAAATTAAAGAAACTATACTTATTTGCCTTTTGCGATTAAGTTTTAAATCTAACGCCATATCTGCAATTAACGTAAGTATTTGCATTTGGAGTAAGCATTATATGAAAACCTTATGCAAAATGCGAGTACTTTATAATAATTTATTTGGTTTAGTTTATAATACTTACGTCCTATTAATAGCCAGGTTTATTTAAGGACGGCCTTCCGTGCAAGTGGTGACTTGTATGTGTGATGTGCTTGTTTTGGGAACCTTCGGTACATATCCGTGCTGTTTTCCTTTGTATTTTGTACTTTCATCACATCCCATCTGGTCACATTATACTGACAACGGGCAAACCAGTCATCCCAATCCCTCCATGACGAGCGTCAAGCAGGAGCAGAAACTACCACTTTTATAAACTATGGTGTGTCTCGGCCATAGGGCACCGATGACGCTCAATTGAAGGCCAAAAGTGAGGTCGTGGCAAGGAAGACGTTAGGAAGAAAAGTTATGTTAGCAATATGTGACTACATATCAACTTTTAGCTTACCATTAATGTGTTTACTGCTCAGGTTGACTATATCAATGTAAATGTTGAGAAATCGATGGTACTTAATTTAATACCGTGGTAGCTTTAAACACTGAAACATCTATAGTGTCCTTGTGCCCTGTAATTACGGACTCGGGGAGGTGATGTGATTCTTACCCTGTCAGCTGACCATCAATTAACGCCTCTCCTCCCCAGTAATTAGACTCGACCTTATCACCTTATTGACAGGGGAGACCATTGATCGCCATGATGCGTCTGGTAATTACATATTACGGAATGTATCGTTGTTGTAGTTAGACCTTGTTCACAAGGGTACTAGATATTGGGAGAATAACGATAATGATTATTTTGTGAATTTCAACATTATCCACATGTATGTTGTATTTTTCAGTGAACATCTTAAGACTTAAGAAATTCAGTTTATAGTTTGATTTGAATATGATAAAGGACATAATTGTTTATTTCTTGTGTTCGGAAATATAGAAAATAATTAAATAATTCATATCGATTGAGCGATATTTTAACGACCTAATAACAGCCAGGATCATGCAAGGACGGCCTCCCATGTATAGTGTATAGCGTGTGTGAAGTGCGAGGTGTGTGTTTTGGGCGACTGCGGTATGTTCGTGTTGTTTCTTCTTCTATTGTTTAACTGTTGCCCTTTTTATAGTGCTATATCACTGAAGCATGCCACAGAAGACACCAAGCAATATACCCCACCCGGTCACATTATACTGACAACGAACCAGTCGTTCCTCTACCTGTTTGCTGAGCGCTAAGCAGGAGCAGAAACTACCACTTTTATAGACTTTGGTGTGTAACGGCCAGGGGACAGAACCTAGAGCTTTCCTCACAGGGGCGAACGCTTAACTCAAGGCCAAAAGTGAGGCGGTTCCAAGGGAGGCATTAGGAAATATAAAGTCAGTTAGGAAGAACAAAAAAGATAAGGTCCTAAATTTAGTCGCCTTTTACGATCATGGAACAAGGGCAGCAGGAGCGATATAGTGTTGTCTCAATCATTCGTTACATTTAACCTAGTTTTATGACAGACATGATGATATTAATTTCAAGGTTAAAGTATGTCACTAATGTCGGTTATGTTTCCATCGACATTATCTTACCAAATTTGCATGTGATAAAGAAGCTTATCAATGGAGATCAGTGTTGTGTTATTTACCTGGAAATATCTGAAATAGTGGGTAGAAGTACTTTCTGCCCTCAAAATAAAATAATGATCGAAAGAAGATACTTGTTTCTTTTGATGAATAACATATAACTGTTTATTTTCGTAGATCAAAGCAATGTACCGCGAAATCACGAAAATATTTTTACCGCGAAAATAACTGGCTTTACTGTTACTCTCTGTGGTCTTATTTTCAACGTACCTCCCTAATATGATTTTGTCTCCGATCCAATATCACTGACTGAACTGTCATAGGCGTTGCTTTTTGACAAACCAAATCAAGTTATGGCATCTCGAATAAAGCTATGTGCTTTATGTAAAAACACATTTAAAAAAAAAAGAATTTGTTTACAAATCCTAAGACTGAAATAAGCACTATGAAATGTCATTTGATACAAACTTGAATTGGTCAATATATCCTGAATTTGATGTACACGTCCTTCAGTTAGAGCACAGGAACTGAAATTGCTGTAGGTGTGGAAATTACAAATTCAGGGTTTAAACTGATTTTTTTTCATTTTTTATTTTGTCAAGTTTTCTATTGTATTGGTGTAGCGTCATATTTTCGTCTTTGTAACGTCATTATTTTATGAGTGAAACGCACATCGTCTTTTCTAAACAAAAATATGATTTCTCACTTACAAACACATGACGTCACTATCAATACCTACATGCCGAAATTACTTCCGAAGATCTGTTCTTACATCCCTTGTATACATATACCTCCAAGTAACTTAAGTAATATAAGGATAGAATTGTAATGATAAAATATCAAACACCTATAAACGTATACCATAAGAAATTTTAGTAACAAAATGATAAACTATATAAAAAGCAAAGCTAATTACATTGAATAGCAGTGATCCGGGCCTTAACGACTCCAATAACGCCATGATCCGTTAAGTCCACCAGATGTCGCTCCGCCGCTCGAATAATCAGTCGGTCACAGGTTAACCAACAGCTTACGATAATCTCATGTGTTGCTTTCGTATCAAACGTAAGGTGGCTTAATAAAATTTCGAAAAGGAAATCGATCAAAGCGATTTTAATTTTATTACAAAATATTGATTTAATAATACCTGGTACTGTTGGGCGGGTGTATCGAAATCCGGTTAAAAATACTAAAGTTGGCAATGCCGATGACTTGATGTACTCAAGGGATAGCGATGATTGTTAAAAGAAAACAAAACTTGATGACCGCGCCCAAGCTCATCGATACTATCCAACCCGCATCTGAGCAATCGAAACACAAAAAAAACTGTAATTAGCAGTTGCAAGAAATAAAACATACATATCTTGGGGGAAAAGAATTACATTTCGATCACAGCGTAAAGTCATCAATGACGTAATCGTTTCTGGCAGTTCAATACTTTGATGACTGTGATGATAGATGGAGGTAGACGTGTTTATTATACTTCTTTTTTACCCGCATTATACTGTCAGTAACAATCATATTTACATTGGGAACAATTATTCTCTCGAGAATCAAAGACTCTTGTCCAGGAACATAACCAAATTATTCGCCATATCTTGTAACCGTACCCAATGGAGTTAAGAACTGCATTTGTACAATGTCTGATTTCGTTACGAAGAATGTTCTTTATGTTTAACAATAAGTACACCTGAACCCCCGTTTTATTACTAGTACTTTGATTAAATAGACTTTGTTAATTACAGTTCTATTAAGCAACCAGAGTATGCAAAAGCTTGTACAAATATAGCTAGCAGAACAAGATTTCAATAAATGCCCCCTGCAGAACTATGCACTTTTTAGGTAAATAAATTTCATTCGCAATATACAAAATACGAATTATGTGTAATGGTATTAAAGTGAAGAATACTTTTTCTTTTGGTGTGGATAATAAGCACTGATAAACTTTGTCATACAGGTCTAGTTTATTATTGCATAAATTTCCAAACGCTGTGTTAATCAGCTATTTTAGTCATTAAAGGGTGACCATGTAATTAGAGTATTGATACATCCATGGTTTCGTCTTTTGCGAAAGTTGTTCTTTAAAAGTCAAAGTGGTCAAACATTAATACTGCAGACAATGCTTGCTCGATGTCAGTGACCCAATTCAGTGTTTCAAAAGTCTTCAGTAATATGTAAGCTTCAGTATGATAACACTATAATTTAAGGAAAGGGTCTGGCTATGACAAGTATGCCACAGTATCTACACACAATAGATGTCATTGCTGAATAACCTGATCTGATGACAAGACAATTAACAAAATAAAACCAAAATTTAGGCAAAAACAAAATAAACCCAATTTTTAGACAAAAACCAACAATTATACTGAACGCTAAGCGGAAGATACTACCAATTTTATAGACAGGAGTGTTTCGGTCAAAGGACATAACCCAGATCCTTCTTCAACCAAAGACAAACGCGAGGCGGTGTCAATGGAGACATTCGGAAGTCGAAGTCAGTTATAGGAAGAACGTTAGGTAGAAGACAAGAGATCCAAGAGGAATCTTGGCGCCCACCAAGGAATGATGTACGTCTGACAATGCAAAGAGGTATCTTTTCTCTACTTTTCATACTTTTACTACATATTACTACATATGAAATTTGAGAAAGATCCTTTCAGTACCTTCTTAGAAATCTAACAGTAACGATACCAAACTTCAATTATCAAAATCCAAGATGACTACTTGTCAGCCATCATGTTGATCAATCGGTTCGAAAATGGAATTTGCACAACTAAGGTCCTAGGGGAACTTGCACATGAAATTTGAGACAGTACTTTCTGAGCAATAGCGGTAACAAACGTCGACTATCAAATCCAAGATGGTGGCCTGTCAGCCATCTTGTTGACCCATCAGACCCAAAATGCAATATGCACTATTAGACCCCTAGGTGAACCTGCACATGAAATATGAGACAGTTCCCTTCAGTATTTTTTAAAAATAGCGGTTACAAACTTCAATTTTCAAAATCCAATATGGTGGCCTGTCGGACATAGCGGTAACAAACTTCGACTATCAAATTCCAAGATGACGGCCTGTTGGCCGTCTTGTTCACCAATTGGTCTGAAAATGTAATATGCATAACTAGACCCCCAGGGGAACCTGCACATGAAATTGTAGACAGATCCATTCATTGTTTTCAAACAAACTTCAATTGTCAAAATCCAAGATGGCAATCTGTTGACCATCTTGTTGACCGATCGGTCCCAAAATGCAATATGCACAACTAGGGACATAGGGGAAGCTACATATGAAATTTGAGAAAGATCCCTTTATCACTTTTCTGAGAATTAGCTGTAACAATAGACGGCAGGACGAACGACGGACGAAAAGCGATTTGAATAGCCCACCCTCAGATCCCACCATCATCTGGGCTAAAAAGAGAGAAAATATATAATCCTTAATTTAGTCGCCTTTTGCGATCATGAAAATGGGAAGCAGGTATAATTCTAACGCTCTAACAGCTCGACAACAGTGAGAGGGCAAAAGCTCCACTATAACGAGGAGACGCAACACGAATATCATAAAACCATGCTTAACCAAATCCGCGTCTTCTGTGAACTAATTAATCAGTCAGTTGGATGAGTTTAAATTGTCTTCTTCTGTGAATAACTGGTTACATAAAATGAAATAATGGAAATCAAATCATGAATGGAAATAAAATGCCACTTTGGTTAAGATCAAAGTTTGGTCACATAGAATATAAATATCAATTGTAATTTAATTTCAAATAAGATCAAAAACAGATACGACACTTTACAAACCCTTTATAAAAATCAACAAGCATTTTTCATGTTGTATCTCATACTAAACAACAATAGTGAAAACTTCCGAAAATTTCTTTTCATTTGATTAAATAATCATTCATTATAAGTAGATATCAAACTTCAACATTGTCCCTGCCTTTCTGCAGCACTAAAACAAAAACAAAAAGTGTCAGCGGATCCGTCTGAAAGTATTGCCAATTTAAACAGATAATGTCAATTCAAATTTTGAAAGAAATCAAAATTGTCGCTTAAAGTTGCCAGTTACTGTCCCACTGGGTCTCGAATCAGCGATGCAGTGGTACCGGCAAACATATCAACCACATGGCCACCGTGGCCCCTGTTTACTACTCATCAGTGGATGGCGCCAATGTCAGATAAAGGACTAGTTCGTCTTTTTTCATCGTTTTGGTGATATCTGACATGCTACTATAAAGTAAATATTCGTTTCGTGAATGAAGCACTATGTATAGGGGATTGTTGTGTAAATATATACACGACACGTATAGAATGCCAGGAACTCGTGTGAAATTGTACATAAGTTTCGTCATTCTTTTGATATTTCGGGGAGTATTTAGCAGTTACTCTGAAAAATGAACACTGCAAGGGATGCTGGATAGGAGATTACTCTCAACGGACAATGGAGACAACTCAGAGGTGCGCGACATGTGTAATTGACACACTAGATGACACAAGACAGATACTACTTTATCACAATCTACACTTAAGTGTTGAAAATTTTGATTTTTTTTTTACTTCATAAAACCATCTACACCACGTAACACACTGGATTTGTGTGGCATATCGGAATTCTGGGGTATTACGGGTGTTCGCCAGCGAGAGTGTGACAGGATCAACGCATACCGCCAAACTTATCAATATTTCAACCATTATTAGTTTGTTTTTGTGACTTTTAACCTGCCATTCTGATCGCCCAGTCTCGTTTCTATGCTGGCGATATGCCTACATAATACGTTGTTCATTTCAAGTCCACTTTCACTTTCATCACGGATTCTTTGTGGGTTTATAAAGCCCCACGTGGACTTTCTGTCCCGGCTGATCAAAGGAAGAGGTCAATAACGACACCCTTCTCTATCGGCGCGTCATGCTAAATACAGTCTCGCCCGGATTCTCGTTTTAACGTTATTATAAACCAATTTCACGTTTAAAAAATCCTTCGTTACGATACTATGTCTCCAGGTTTCCTCTCAGTGGTGGCCTAAATAATTGGCTGTTAATGTTATCTAAATACCCAAACGCTCAGCCAAATTATAGTAATATCAGATTTTTTTTCCCCTTTGATGTTGAGGCACTTCATTGTCACAAGTATGCTTGTATTGTCTACACAATACTGTCTGCATGCAGGTAAAGCTCACTGGTGACGTAGTATATTGGAAGGGAGACTTAACGTCAAAATACGTCTTGCTTTAATTGACAGCATTATTGAGACGCAGATCTTCCAGTCACTGTCTCTCCATTATCCCGACGTTTTGAATTGTAATCTTCGTTCGTTTAGATCAAAGAGAAAAACCAAGACCTCTGGCTAATGATGCTTGTTCTGCCGATTTTACCCAGTCTGATGCAGAGAAACGTAGGCCGTTTGCACAGATACGGTACGACAAGCCTCCTGCATGAAAAAGTATATTGTGCATAACTACATGTCGCTTGTATATTTTAGTCATTGCAACAATACAATAATGTAATAAAATTTCTATACATCAACACTTCAATGTAAAAGTCAATTTGTTAAAATATTACCGCATCATAAGTACCTCTCATAATTATCATAAATGCCGTTACAGCAATTTTTTTTTCAAACACAAATGTTAGCGAAGCAAAGAATTTCAATGAATCAAATAATAGCAACATAATGGAAATTAAAATGTAAACCGTTAATACCAAACTTAAATTAATCTAATTTTCAAAACGCGGGTCGCTTTATGTTTCCCGTCGTCGTCCTAATTACCGTGCGTCGGTTGATTATCACTGCGCCAGACACCAAAACAGTGACACGAATCTTCACTGTAGACATAGTTTAAGCAGGGAATACCCAATTTGGTTAATGTTATAACCTGCTTTTAGGCCATTATATACTTTTTTAGTATATTATTATTGGTTTTAAGAAACTTTTAATTTTTGGGTTTTTCCCCCCAATCTAATGGCAAGTATTAAATACATATGTACATTGCACTATATTATAGAACTATTTAATAATTTAAAAAAAATTTACCGGTTTTTTTTCTGTACATCAAGCACGCTTCTTAAACTGCAGATCATCGAGCCACGTAAAACTATATCAGGAAAGTGAAAAATGTTTAATGAACATTTAGCGTGTTGAAATGGTTCATATCCAGTCGATATTTCAAATTAATCTTTACATAAGCAATAGATTAAAACGTTATCTTGGTAGCTAAGTTCAATAAAATACAGAGGTTATCACCTGTCTGTATATTTTATGTTCAAAGAAGACATATTCTAATAAAGTGTTTTTCCCGAATCCATATACATGTATGTGATATTTTGCTATCTATATAAAAATATTTAGATTGAAATAAAACATGCATTAAACTAAACTACAAATGACTACTGACCACTATCAACTCAAACAAAACTCATTTTTAATTGTTTTTAATTTTAAATAATCAAATAAGTAATGTTAATTACAAAGCTCTTTATCTGAGCATGGTATTGAAAAGCTAGGAGGAAACATAAATGTGCGTTTTAAAGACGAACAGCGCTGTTTAGATAGTGACTGTTGTTCCCGATTTAAATTATATTAGACATTCACTAACTGTAACATATAATAATAACATATAATATCTTTTGGCAAAGAGTTCTGTTTTTCCTCATCTTTTCTGACAATTTCACCAGACAAGTTATCATTCCAAGTATATGGAGGAGGTTGTGTTATTGAAATAATGTGGAACCTTAGTGTTTTCACCCATATATGAATGATATACTCTTTAAAAAACATTTACTATATTCGAATGATTACCTCCATATAACAAAATATAGGTTTTAATATGTAGTGTTATTAGGCCTGAATATTCAGTAGTATACCATGAGCTAACAATTATGTTCCTGATTTACATGTATATGACCATGTAATAACATTATCAAAGTTGTATTGTTTTTATCACAACCTACATTTAAGTGAGATGTATTGTAAAACATTTCTTTACATCGTATGAAATCATTAAATATGCCAATTAAGAGTTTTAAATTGCCATTACTTTTTGTCAGTATTTAAGCTGATGATATCGAGTCGACTTTTTTACGGTCGATCACACGATGGCCCCTATAGAGTATACACATCGTCGCGTGGATCGTCTTGAAGCTCGTCACGATGATAAGCCGTTCCGTCAATAGACTGATAATAACACGGTAAGGCGATATTAGTCGGCTTTGATCAAGGTTGGTGCTCCTATTAGAAAGACGTGACTCGGAAAACATTGTTACCTTAGGCAGCACGGGACATCAGCAAAGCGTTTGATTGCATCTATTTGAGTATCGTAAACTTAAAGCGCTTTTCATTTCTAATATCGTCTGCTCGTTATTCCATTTTGCACGCCATTTTGCAAGTCTGGCGCCATTTTGAAGATTTTGAAAATTAACGTACACGAACGTTCGAACCCGAGCAAACTTCAATAGGGACATCAAAGACTCTTGGCGGGGGCTACAAACACGGGAAACAGGGAAGATTAAAAGAGAAATCGCTTTGGTCATTTAGAGATATAAATTCGATTTTACGGGTTTGTTCTTGCTGGCTTAAGGTAATTATAAGTACAAAATACTCGGGTCCACATCCCGTGGAGTTGAACGATAACGTATTGGCGACATGTTCTCGGCTCAACTCTGTTATTAACTACTTCGCCTGTCTATTATTAAACAGGGCCTTTACATTAGAAAAGTTTTTCGTTCTGACGACCTTGTATGATTGTAGATATGACCAATAGAATAATTTGTTATAAATCAGTACGGAGCAGGTTCAAAATTACTGAATTTCCATTTAATCGTTTCACAAAATTGCAACATTGAATCATTTCTTAATTCTCATAAATAGCGACCACACAAAATATTGCCGCTATGTATTAGCGTGTATTACTATGTAACAGGATCGCAATGGTTGAGAGGTTGAATTGCCTGATACTAATAAATCTCTGCCCTAATTTGCTATGTATAGCAATTTTCATACGATAACTGTTACACAGGTTTCTCGTCGTTTTATTCTTGTATTTTGAAATATATAGGGATCTGTTTAACTAACATCGTAGAGTTGGTCACGAAAACGTATTTCCTTCCGCACCCTACGAGGAATGTTATATGAAACAAACGTTCAAACGCCGCTGGTTGATGACTTCCTAATCAAAGTAAAAAGAAAAACCAAGGAAATAATCTGTAAGTAAAACGTAGAAAACGGCAGGAAATGCCAAAAGTTGTCAATAAACTTTTTAGAGTGGATTAGTAATATGTACAGGGCTCGGCAAGATCAAAGAACCCAAGTCGGATTTCTTGCCGTCTGATAACACAACAGCACGGGGTCTAAGTGAGAAATATACCAAACACACAACCAGACGTTCTCAAGATATTGCCAAAATCACTTTCAAATCAAGTACAGAGTTAAACAGGCAGAAACCTATAGAACAATACGAGCGAACGATTATCGAGCGAGGCTAGCAAGCACAAATTAATTTGACAGACCGCCGTTTTCAAGAGAGTCATTAGAAGTAACCAACGGAGCGCGTGCCTATCAAAGGTAAATTGGCGGGAAAATGTATGCGTAGCAGACGATCTCATTTACACGTGATGGTATATATCAGTAGCAATATATTTAAACATTTAATATAGTCCCTAACATCAAAGATATGCTACTGCCTACACACAAATACACTTTAGACAGTTCCGTTAGCTTTAAATGTTACCGCTTCAATCCGTCACAAACACAGATGCTGTGTATCACCTACTTGTTTACGACTGGACGGATCGTCTGCATACAAAATACGTCATAACAAGAGCGGTGAAGAACATTTGAGATGAATGTGATGTAAACGCCGTCATTGCATACGAAATGGGATTTGAAGACGATAGCAAATGGGACATTCTTCCAATGACAATCTCTGATGGGGTTAACTAGGAACATTACAAAAAATCCTCATACAATGCTAAAACATGCAGCAAGACAGGTTTGAAGACAATGGTCCTTTGTGGTATGCAGAATAGATGCCATGTATGTACATCTTTTTCATACGAGGTTCGTGTGTTAAATTACGTTTGATAGGTGTTGATTTCCGGTTCCAGTCCTGAAAGGTTAGAGACATCCTCGACTCTTAACAGTCTTCAAGCGTATCGGTTTTGCGAAACGAAAAAATGTCAAAAGAGAATCAAATAATCAAAACCATTATTCAGAGGGCCCCGCGGTTGTTTTAAATGCTTGTTGTGTTAGAAATGGCATTGTGCTGTCATTATGCATATTTGTTAGTTATCCAATACCGACTTGTTACCTAAATATCTAATACGAATGCACGTTTTGATGTTGAATTTGGCTTTCAAAATCGGCCCATATCGAATTTTTATAACATCAGAACCGTTCTATTTTACGAATTGTTTTGCCTACTTCATCGGATTTTCTGATTCCGGTAGACCTATTGACAGACATCTTGGTCCTTCCAATGAAAGCTTGATCTAATTGTTCGAAATGAGGAACGTAATATAAAAAGTTGATCATTTGGCCGAAGAATTGTACATTATGGTCAATAAGACAGTGGCCGTTAGGATTGTGTCTGCTACCGCATTGTATGATCTAAAAAGACGACTTAATTTAAGATATTATCTTTTCTCTTCTTCCTAATTGACCACCTTCCTTCATTGTTTGAGCGCTCGCACTTGTGAGGATGACTTTGGGTTCTATCCCTTGGCCATGACACACAAACATATATAAAACTGGTAGTTGCTGGTCCAGCTTTGCACTAAGCATAAAGGGAGTGAAACGACTGGTTTGGCAGTTGGTATGAAATGATCGGGGAAGGTGTTTTTATTATGTGTCTCTGTTTGTTTGATAATTAACGTCATATTAACAGGAAGTCATAGTGTGTATGAAGAGCCTACTCCATGGGCCTTACATGGGCAAGCCCTCAATAAGAAGGCCAAAAGCGAGATGGTGTACAAGTGGACGTTGGGAGACAAGCATCCAGAGAGAAGATAATATCATAAATTTAGTCGCCTTTTACATTTCACTGAAAGTTCAATAGGAGCAGAACGTACCGTTGGTGTGTTGTGATTCTAATGCGCCCTAACAAACCTGCTGTGTCGTTTAAAGGCGACATGATTCGGTGATATCATCAAGCATTCACCCCAATCAATAGTTCTTAAAAAGATCCTATTTGCGTTCCACTATTGAATGGAGACAAAGCATTCTACAGATTCCCAAAACTCGCGGCATAATACATCCACTGTCCTTAATGACCCTGACTGTTAACAGGACCGTAATATCATCAATCAGATTGAAGTGCTACTGAAAAACTCAGCAGAATTCTGTTAATTCATGGCAATAATTGACATTGCACTGAAAGTTCCACCAGAAGTACTAGTTGTGTTGCAGTCAGTATTACGTGACCGGTTGGGATGTGTTGCTTGGAGTCTTCGGCAGCATGCTTCAGTGATTGAACAACCCTTCGGGTCATAAAAAGGGCAAGAGTTCCACAATACAAGAAGACACAACACGAATATACCCGCAGTCTCCCAAAGCTCGCCCGTTGCACTCCATACACGCAACACACGTGCATCATGGGGAGGCCGTCCTTATATGACCCTAGTTTTTAAAAGGCATTAAATGAATCAAACAAAGTTCCACTGATAATCCTTCAGGGATTATAGGAACACCTCTCTCAGCTCATAATTAAGAAAAAAAATTCTTGATATATCAGAATTAATAATATATATATCTACATTAAGTGGCGAGTTTCAACATAATAACATTGTTGCCTCAAAACTTGTGGTGTAGGCTCTGAGTTCTGTCCCTTGGCTGCGACAAACCAAAGTCTATAAAATTGGTAGTTTCTGATCCTGCTTAGCGCTCAGCAAACATGGAGTAAGGCTGCTGGTTAATTCTTTGTATAATGTGACCGGGTGGAATGTGTTGCTTGATGTCTTAGGCAGCATGTTTCAGTGATGTAGCACTATACAGGTCAACAGTTCCAATACAAGAAGACACAACATAAATATACCGCAGTCTTCCAAAAACGCACCGCACACAACATACACACTACACACCGCATACATAGTAGGCCGTCTTTACATGACCTTTTCTGGTAAAAGGACGTTAATTAATCTAACAAAAAAAGCCTATTAACCTCTGTCCACACCATAGACAATATAAAGTAGTCCACTCGTGTAACCAGTTGTTCTGAAGCGTTTGGTTGAAAATACAAGTGAAAACTAAGATCACATTTGTAAAATATATTAAATAAATTTTGCCTAGAAATAAAACAATTTACTTGGACCATTGTATAGATGAAAGAGTCCTTCCAATTAGATGTTTGATCTATTTGCGAACCGATAGTGCCACCTGTCGGCCGCTTTTCAAAGCAAGAACGACAAATCATTGATGTTTTTATTGCATATTTTCAGACAGGTGGTATTGTGGGCGTACACACCTAATGTACCATTCATCATTAGATTCCGTGCATTGTCTTTTAAGCCTTGCCCAGGTGATTACTCAAAACATTTATAAAGTGTTAACAAGAGCGGGTGGCTGGTGGGGTCGTTTTGGCGAGCAGGGCTATCAAATAACGTCAGATCCATGATCTGTCTAACTGCACTCATACCGGCTATCAAGGCATATTGTATGAAATTTTCCAGAGGCCCGCCCCTGGGCTTTGAAGTCTGTTATTACTGACAACCTATCTGAAGTATTTTGCACCTAGTCCCAAACGCATGTAATCGACCGTTTACGGTATCGTGTCCATCAGCAGCTAATGACAGAGTGGAGAACGGACGGGGACAGTATCGGGCTTACAGATCAGTGGGTCATTTGTATTATAGATCTGGAGATTCTCTAATTAGGGTAATTTACAGGTGCTGTTACTAAGTACTGAGCACACATAGATCATCCGCCGGACAATTCACAAGACATCAAATGGAATATACGTCTGAAAGGGGAAGAAATGTCCGACAAAAACTCAAAAAACGTGAAGTCATTCTGGATATGAAGTCAAAGTACGTTTGGCCTTAACTAGTAACCAGAGACGGTAAACAAAGGCGAGATCTAAAGTAGAAATGTTTTAAGTCTTAATTAGAAACATCGAACATCCCTCACGCCTTTTTACTGAGTATTAATTTCAAATATCACTCAAAAAGCATTTGGGGTAAGTGCATTATTGATTTGAGCCTGCTCACTACTAAAATGGATGTAACTCCTTTTCTACACATTTGTAATGTAAACTTTTCCTCATCTTCATCTAACTTCAAATACATTTAAACAAATATTAACTTTGAAGTTTAAAATTAAAAATGTACACTTACCACCAAGTATTTTTATTTATTTATTTCAAAGCCATGACAACAACTGGCATTATATGAAATTATTGATTTCTTGAATGAGTTTTCATTTTCTATCTATTAAACCATGCAAACTTGTTAAAGTTATAAATGTATTGTATATATAATACCTTCTAAAATATGATGAGTTAGTATAATAATAGTGTTGAAATTGTTTTCCCATAGTTATATGTATTGCAACTCAACAGAACACAGCTTGCTGTTCTTAACGTCATGTAAAACACGTGCATTAATTCATATATATTTTAAAAGTTTAAACAAACAGGCAAGTTGAATATCAAAGTACAGGCAACACCGACTCCAGTCACCAGAATCGTCGGCACTTATCATAAAGGGCATGGACGACTGGTTTGACGCTGTCAGTATAATGTGACTGTGGGGTGTTGTTTGGTGTCTTCAGTGATATGCTTCAGTGATATATCACTTTAAAACTCGGCGTTGTTTTTTTTAACGGTCTTTCCTTCCTATTTCAATCTCTCTTTTTCGTCATTACACTTGTTTCCTCTTTTTTGAATGAGTACATTGATGAATCAATAATCTGTTATCTATCTAATTCTTGTTTTTATTTTTTTTTTTTTGCTCTGGGCATGTTCTTTGAATTCAAAACTGCTGAGAGCTGAGGAAAACCTGCATAGGCAAACCGACAGATGGTCCATTATTTTTCTGGCGGAGTAGCTAGGATTGAAATTAAATAGACCTGTATACATTAATTCTCCAAATACGTTTACAATGTTGAACATCTTCTCATTTAAAACATATGAGAATAATCCACAGAAGTCATAGCTGGAGATTTGATGACCAGAATTTTGTTTCAAAATTGATTCCCAGTGTTAATAGTAAGCCTTATTTAGCGGTCCAAAACACCTCCGTCAAGTGAATCGCATGTGGTACCAAAAATAATATCTCAACATCTCTAGCTGGGCTTTTGCTGTTCAACATAATGATTTGGGATATGAGATGCAAGACAACAGAACTGTTCCAAGAAGTTTTGGTAAATTAATCCACATTCCAAACAGATTCCATCAATAAATGATCTAGAGCTTTTACTGTAAGGAAACAGTAGAGCGTTGGAATTGCTGCTACTCTTGAATGATTTTCGTTAAAGGCGACTAAATTTAGCATTTTATCTTCTACCTAACTGACTGTCTTCGTCCTAATGTCTCCCTGGACATCGCCTAATAATTAACCTTCAGGTGAGTACTCGCCCTTGTAAGGAAGGCCCTGGGTTCTGTCCCCGAAACACACTAAAACCTTTAACAGTAATATATTCTAGTCCTGCGTATCGCTTCAAATAAAAGTAGGACGAATGATTTGTCCGTTGTCAGTATAATGTGACCGAGTGAAGTGTGCTTGTTTTGTGTCTTCGCCGGTATGTTTCAGTGGAATATCACTATACAAATACAAGAGTTCCTCTATTGCAAGAAGACCCAACACGAATATGCTGCAGTATCCTAAAACATTACACACTTAAGACACTGCATACTTAGTACATAGAAGGGTGTCCTAAATGAACCGACTGTTAATATGACTTTAATCTAATCAAACAGGCAGGGCGTTGAATTGTACCAGCTGTCCTAATTGCATAAAAAGGCAACTAAATTTAGGATATAATCTTTTCTTTCTTCGTTACTTAGCCCACCATCTGATGATTTTGGGCTATTCAAATCGCCTTTCTCCGTCGTCAGTCGTCAGTCGTCCGTCCGTAAACAATGCTTGTTACCGCTATTTCTCAAAAAGTAATGAAGGGATCTGTCAAATTTCATACGTAGGTTCCCCTAGGGCCCTAGGAGTGTCATGCTGATTTTCAGACTGATCAGAAAAACAATATAGCCGCAAAGCAGCTATCTTGGATTTTAGCAGTTGATGTTTGTTACCGTTATTTCTCAGAAAGTACTGACGGGATCTGTCTGAAATTTCATATGTAGGTTTCCGTACGGCCCTAGTAGTGTCATGCTGATTTTGGAACAGATGGGTAAACAAGATGGCCGTTGGGAAGCCATATTGGATTTTGATAGTTGAGGTTTGTTACCGCTATTTCTCAAAAATAACTGAAGGGATCATTCTCAAATTTCACATGAAGGTTTCCTAGGGCACTCGTAGTGTCATGCTAATTTTGAAACTAATCGGAAAAACAATATGGCCGCAAAGCCGCTATCTTGGATTTTTGCAGTTGATGTTTGTTACCGCTATTTCTCAGAAAGTACTGACGCGATCTGTCTGAAATTTCATATGTAGGTTTACGTACGGCCCTTGAAGTGTCATTCTGATTTTGGAACAGATGGGTAAACAAGATGGCCGTTAGGCAGCCATTTTGAATTTTGATAGTTGAGGTTTGTTACCGCTATTTCTCAAAAAGTGCTTAAAGGATCATTCTCAAATTTCATATGCAAGTTCTCTTAGGGCCCTAGTAGTGCATATTACATTTTAAGACTGATCGGTTAACAATATGGCGGTCATGCCGCCATCTTGGATTTTGAAAGTTAAAGTTTGTAATAGCCCTTCTCAAAAATTACTGAAAGGATCTTCCTCAAATTCTATAAGTAGGTTCCCCTAAGGCTCTAGTTTCGCATATTTCATTTTGGGACTAATCGGTAAACAAGATGGCCGCCAGGCAGCTATCTTGGATTTTGAGATTTAAAGTTTGTTACCGCTATGTCTCAGAAAGTACTGAAGGAATCATTCTCAAATTTTCATGTAGGTAGTTCTGCCTATTACATATTGGGAACGATCGGTCAATAAGATGGCCTACCACCATTTTGGATTTTGATACTTTTAAGTAAGAAAATCAGAAAAAAAAGAAGTTTAAGTTTGAAAACAGATAAAAGATCCCTTTGTCACTTGTTAGACAGAGATCAATCTTTGGTGAGCGGCAAGATCCCTCTGGAATCTCTTGTTGACCAAACAAATTGCTGCTACTATTGCACGATTTTCGTAAATGACGACTGAATTTTTCTCGTCTTCCGTCCTTACTTTCTACTTTCTAATGTTTCCCTTGACACTGCCTAACTTTTGGTTTGATTGAGCGTTGTGAGGTAGGCTCTGGGTTCTGTCCCTTGGCCTGAACACACTATAGGTAGTCTATAACTATGGTAGTTTCTACTTCTGCATAGCGCTCAGCATTACGACTGGTTCACCCGTTGTCATATATGTAGCTGGTAGTGTGTGTTGCTTAGTGTCTTCGGAGGCATGCTTCAGTGATATAGCATTTTAAAACGGGCAAGAGTTGTACTTTACATGAAGACACAACGCGAATATACCGAGTCTCCTAAAACACACATAGATCGATATGTCAGTCGGAACTTTCGGCTTTATGTCTAGAACATCGGTCGACATACAGTTTGGTGTATTCATTGTATGCACGTATATAAGAAATTTCCTGAAAATCATCGAGATATCTTACGTATTTACCGTAATTACGAAGTGGCAATGAATTAACCAGTTTTGTATTAATTAAGGTAAGTTAACTATTCTAAGAGGCCACGTCGCGCTTCTGCGCTATGTTCAAGGAAAACTGACGAAAACAATTCAGGCCATCAAAGGTGTGTAAATAAATTGATGGAGCATTCGTGTAATTATCGACCAGGCATTGGAGGTCATAGTGTTTAGCACGGGGAACTCTTCGGTGTGGAGGTTTGGTCCCCCGCTCTGACGAATCCGCAAAACATCAAAGGCAAACATTCAAATATACAAACATCATTCTAGAGCCAAAAACAAGGCACCGAACGCCCCAAAACTTCGTTTGTTCTGACCAATATAATCTATAACACTGATCAAAGGCAATCTAGAAAAGGTGTTTACCGCTAGTAAGGCGAGGCCAAACATCAAAGGAGCTGCGGCTTAACTAAAAACGTTTTCGTTTTAGTCAACAACGTTAGCGGCATGGGTTAATGAAGAGTACCGAGTCTTACTCTTATTTGACATGCTCTAATATTTGTGAAACATTTTCCCCGGAGCAGTTCATCTGGCCGAGCGAGCATACATGTAATACCTACCCGGGTGTCCATCGTCCATCCGTCACCATCTACAATGTGACTGGAGCATCCCTATGGGATATATCACTATACAAAGGGCAAGAGTTTCACTTTACAAGAAGACACAACACGAATATACCGCAGTCTCCCAAAACAAGCAGCACTCACTTCATACACGCTACACACAGTATACATGGGAGGCCGTCCTTACTTGACCCTGGCTGTTAATATGACATTAATTTAATCAAACAAACAAACATTTCCATCCGATATAGTACAAATCACTGAAATAGCACCATTGGGCCTGCAAAACGCTTGATAGCATTTACGTTGCCTATTTGCAGTATACAGTGTTTATAAGTACTTGTTTACGGAAAAAATACATGGGGTGTTTTGAAGTCATTCTGACAGAAGATGTTTTTACGTGTGAGTCCAGTGCAGCTATGACGTTTGATGAGTATTTGTTTCAATCACATCTGTGAGTTGATTTTGGTTTAAATTGTCAATTTTACTCCCTTCTATCTAGCCCCATCCAACCCTCTAGTTCCCTGTGGTGGGGAAGCATATAATTCACTATTTTATTAATTCACCTTGTGCTATAGAAGGTTTCTCCAAACTTTCAAAGAATTTGCTTCAGTATAGTTATGAAGACACTACGGACGACGACGGACTAAATGTGATTAGAATACATGGTCTCAATGCTACATGGTGTATAATGTATACAACTGTGCAACCGAAAGTTGGAGTTATTGAAATCAATGTGACCTGCATGAAATGTCCACTGCTGTAAGTTTGTGCATTGCTAAAAAGTTCTTTTTCCTATTTCTTGTAACGAATCTGATTAAAGTCCAAATCCTTATTCTCAATTCGTTTCAAAGATAATCTGGCCATATTCCATCAGGGGCCACATTCAGGTGACCTTTTTTGGATTGGTAATCGCCTTGCAGGTAGGGCGTTAGAATTGTACCTGCCCCTATTGCATGATCGTAAAAGGCGACTAAATTTAGGATCTTATATTTTCTCTTCTTCCTATCTGACTTTATGTTTTCCAATGTCTCCCTTGGCACCGACTCACTTTTGGCCTTGTGTTGAGCGTTCGCCCCTGTGAGGAAGGCTCTTGGTTCTGTCCCCTGGCCGAGACACACCAAAGTCTATAATAGTGGTAGTTACTGCTCCTACTAAGCGCTCAGCAAACAGGGAGTGGAATGGCCGGTTCGCCCGTTGTCAGTATAATTTGTCCGGATGGGTTGTGTTGTTTGGTGTCTTCAGTGTTAATAGGACTTTACAACGATGTATTAAAATCATTTTCGTATATGTAGTCATCTCGCCCCAAAAAATAAGTAAATGTGTATAGGTTCAGGGACGAAAGGTCGTGTTCAGTTGAGGCTAGGCTTAGAGAATGCAATTGAACTCGAGTATAGGAAGTATAGAGGTCACTAGACCCCTGATGGGATGTTAGCAGATCCTTTCAGGAACGAAGAGGGAATAGCTGGATCAGATTGTCTTGTAACCAGCTCCGAACTACCCCAACGGAGAAAAGCATTTTTCGTCTACATCTACTCAAATCTTTTTATTTAGAGTTTACAATTTGGGAAAATTGTCAATATTTTGGCGTGAAAACTCAAAAGTCGTTATATACGACTTACAACGATACAAGAGTGCAGTTGTATATAAAATGAAGTTCGCTCATTGTTCGTTTAAAGCGTGTAGAGGTTTTAGAGTTTGGCGCTCACGTTGGGCTGTTGCTGAGAATTGAATGTTATTCAACATCAATGCTTTTTGTGTGTGAACTCCGGCTTCCATCAACACCTGGCATCGAACACCGCCCGGAACGAGACGACACCATCTTTTGAGCTGGTTCTTATTCCGTTGTCCTATAAGGGTGTCGGAGTTTATGATCTATAAAATGATATTGTAAACATTTTTCCAGGGACTTTACTGCTTTACTTTGATTATTACAGAGCTCTCTGATCTAACGGAAGGGAAATAACTCTCATAGAATCAGGACACAAGTAGTTAGTGATAAAGTGACATATCGTTGCGCTTCCTTCCTACAGAATATGTTATATTTGTGTTCTTTTCGATGATAGGCATCGGATAGATACGAAAACATGGTCAGTTATGCATCAATGGCATTAGTTTTCAGTGTGTAAAGTTTGGTAAACTTGGCATATTTACAAAGGATCATTAAAATCATCAAGCGACTCGTGAGTTTGTTTTTACCACAACCTGGAACAATTGATGTTTGTAAATGAAATTGAGTGCTTCTTTGGGTATAGTTACTTATGTATGGAAAAAACACCATCTAGGTAGGATGTTGGCTTGGAATGGTCTTTGGGCGATGGTTTTCTCCAGAATCGTTTCCTTTCATTCATTTCTGAAAACCTGATATACAGATCCTAGTGACAATACGGATTAGTCAGTAATGTTAAAATGACCTTACAGAAGTTACAGCCGTTTAATTTCTACTTCTCGAAAACCAAACATCTGTTTCAAATGCTGAGACTCGTCCGTGATGTTAGGGACGCCAAACAACTGATTCAGTCTATATGTCTCGCCAGTAATGTTTACATCCAGAAATTGTTTTTATCGGTGATTCAAATCATTCTCGAAACGAACATTAATAATATCAGTATACTACATATATTTCATACCGAGGCTCGATTTCCTGTGGTTCAAGATTGCAATTAAAAAAATAGGCCTATATAATGTGTATTGGCTGTCCTGAGGAATTTAAATTATGTGGAAGATACAATGAAATCAAATTACATAATAATTGTCTTCTTGTTCTATCCCTTTTCAGCATTAGAGTATGTATACTTGTAAACATGAAATAAAGAAGATGAAAGTATATAAATTGTACTTTGGCTCGAACACATAGATTTGTCTTACAAATCAAATATTGACTGGGCGTATACCGCGAACGGCCCATCTTATATCAACATGACCCCGGGGACCCGGGATTTGTGGGCGTGGCACGATAGATGGTAGGTATAGGCACTCATACACATAATACATATGGATATATATCAATATTTCCCTGTGTAATTGTTGATCGTCACATATAGGTTTCACAATAGATGTCTGTTCGACTTTAAAATGCATTTATTGATTTTATTCAGGTGAATAGACATTTCAGAATTAACATCTGCTATAAGTCTATTGATTGAAATGAGAGTTCAAAAGGGGTAGAGAAACAATCAAACTTGAGTAAAGGCCTTACACATATCACTTCTACTTAAAAATGAATTAATCGATATATATACAAGACACTTTTTTAAGTTTCAAATACATTTGATTTAGACAAACATATATATATGACCTTATCAAACGCTATAGACTGAAAGAAGACACCATGTATCTGAGGAAGTATCTAGACAATCCAAGTGATTTGTTTACACCAACTAGCGAGGCTCGTTCTTTTAATAGCTATCGACCATGCATTGTCAGAGGTTGACTCGAATGGTAACATTCGTGATCCGGAATTCGCATTCTTATCACTCGATTAACTCACCCTTCTACTTTCAGATATTCCGTTCCTTGCAATCATGGACACTCAAAATTGCAAACTCTTTTTGGGTTGTAATCGCATTTACAAAACGAGTATACTAACGTTAGGCATGCATGCTTTACCATTTCTAATTCAAAAAGTGTAGATAGCTATCACAACACCAATATTTTGAGTTTACAAACAAGAAAAAGACCATTTCGACTATTTTAATATTTTATTGGTGAGGTTTTACAAACTCCGGGCTCTTTATCACCTGCATGCTTTCACCATGATCCTACAAATAAGAATGGTACAATATGAAAACGATTGAAGTACAATACATCGTAAAGAATGATCAAGAAAATATTTTCTTTATTTAGTCTACCATTTTGGAAATACGCCGAGGTGTTCCGACTGATAGGCCTACGAGATATTGGGTGCGTTCAGAGATAGTACTGTCATTTAAGTTACCATAGGTAGAATGAATCACCTTTGCATCACGGGGAGTGGCTGTGTTCTTTGAACGGATTTGACATACCCATGGGACCAACGGTACTATTGAGAATAAAAAATGCAACAGACGACTGCTCATAGCTGGGATTGTTTTGAATCAACAAATACATTTCAATTTTGTATTTTTTTCCCATTTATGATCAAATTTAGAAGAAAACTGTCGCGACAACACATACACGTAGGAGGTCGCCATATTGAAATTACGCTGTCACCGAACTTACCAACACTGACAGAGCTCTAAACCGTCTGCCAAAATGTCGTCAATGGTAAGTTTGTCTGTCTTATTGTCACCATTGGTATACCAATGGTAACTATTTTAATCAATGGTAAGTATAATGTATTTACTCTGAACGCACCCAATATAATGTGACCGGTTAATAGTCTCTGGTGTACGGAAACCCAATATAATGTGACCGGTTAATAGTCTCTGGTGTACGGAAACCCAATATAATGTGACCGGTTAATAGTCTCTGGTGTACGGAAACCCAATATAATGTGACCGGTTAATAGTCTCTGGTGTACGGAAACCCAATATAATGTGACCGGTTAATAGTCTCTGGTGTACGGAAACCCAATATAATGTGACCGGTTAATAGTCTCTGGTGTACGGAAACCCAATATAATGTGACCGGTTAATAGTCTCTGGTGTACGGAAACCCAATATAATGTGACCGGTTAATAGTCTCTGGTGTACGGAAACCCAATATAATGTGACCGGTTAATAGTCTCTGGTGTACGGAAACCCAATATAATGTGACCGGTTAATAGTCTCTGGTGTACGGAAACCCAATATAATGTGACCGGTTAATAGTCTCTGGTGTACGGAAACCCAATAAGACCGTCATATTTTTTATGAAAAAAAATTATTTAAAGATTTTTTTCTCGCTATAACAGGACTTCAATCTTGTTATTGCAAGATTTATTTCTCGTTATAATGATTTTTTAAAAGGAACATATTTTTATGGTGAGCCTTTTCGGTTTCCGTACTGGCGGCATGTTTAAATGAGATAACAACAGAAGGAGCTACAACAAAAATATACCACAACGTCTCAAAACATACATGCAACACAGTGCTAAAAATTAATAGGATGTTTAACCTAGTAAGCGAGACCAAACTTGTACAGCACTTACCTGCCTTCAGCCCAAATGAGAACAGTGGCAATGGTTGTCGACACAGTGAGGATGGTTTGATGAATGCGAACCTGTACAGGTGCAGTCACTCACTTGGTTGCAGTCTTTCAAATAAATGTCAAACTACATTATTTTGTTTCATCTTGTGGGTACTGCAGACATGTTTTGATCCTAGTTTATGCTGTTAAAGGATATTTAACCACAATCGAGCGGCCATCAGTTGACGTTACCATGTCAAGATATTGCATGCCTGACTTGCGAATTTTTGCATTTATTGAAACAATGACCTATTTTTGTCAAATTAAGTAGATTATATATCGTCACTGTTAATGTGGATATCAAATTGAAAATATATCTCACTTCAGTTGTAATAATTATGTTCAACAAAATACTCTTGTATGTCAGAGCAACCAGATTTAGAAGAGAAATTGAAAAAGATTTTGAAAATTACAATCCAATTTTCCTTTCTTTATTATTACACATAATAGTTAGGGTAAAATATTTTTCCGATGCTAACGGTAAAAGAGAAACTTTTCTTTTATACCTACGGGGGACTGGCTGGTCTAGGGCAATACACTCATGTCGCCTGAGTCTGTATTGCATGGCTACCCATGCAATAAAGCCTCGTGACGTCACGGCGTCAACAAAATTACTATTTCCTCGGTAAAAAATTAACAATTTTTTTTCACAAACTTGCCTGGTTGTGCTAAAGAAGATGCAAACAACGGAATTTGTATTGAAAATATCACGTTATTCTTCATGTATGGAAAATTGACTTGCAGTCGAGGTATTCTTTGAATTTATTTCAAAATGGCGGGATATTACAGCTGTAAAACTGCAATAAAACGTCTAGGTATGAAAGAAAAAATACTCTTTCATAAATGGATATGAAGGATAGGGAAATTCTGCCCTCGGGATCACAAAATGTTGCAAAACCTTCGGCAAGCCTGGGGTTTTACTACATTTTGTGACCCTCGGGTAGAATATCCCTATCATTCATATCCACATATGAAAGAGTCTTATAATATTGTGAAAGCCTGGCGTGATCAAATAGGAGAACGAAAAAAAAGGCAGGGGTAGACATTTAATACAGCAGAAAGCATTGAACAGTGAACTGTTTAATTTTGTGCTGTCAGCATTATACAGTTGTTTCATGCCTTTTCAGTCAACAGTCAAAACTCTTTCCCGAGGTGTTGGGACACATCTGATGAACTGACGGCCGAGAGAAACAGTTTATAGTGTTGGTCCCAACACCTCGGGAAAGAGTTTTGACTGTTGACTGAAAAGGCATGAAACAACTGTTTTGTTACCTGAACCGCAATCTTAAACTTATCACTGAGCTTCTTGTGAGAAAGACTTTCGTCGAAAGAATACCGGTATTCGGGTCGATCCGGAGCCGGTGTTTATGACATCAATATTTAACTATGACGTCAACAATAAACGCATGCAAACGTTCCGTCCCAGTCAAGAGTCAAACAATTCCGTCTTTGCATATTACAGAGTTAGCTCCCTTGCGGGTAGGTATCGATTGTTACGTCATAATTTTGTGACCGCAATTCACGTCGTTTTCTCCGAAGCGTATGACGTTACGCTCGCAAACATATGACGTCACAATAAATACCTACCCGCAAGTGCAGATAACTCTGTAATATGCAAATTCGGAATTGACCGGTCAATAGGCGAAATTACTTCATTTATATTTATAAAGAAAAGAAAGTCAGGTAACAAATGAAATATGTTATTGTAGTAAATCAAATCAAATGATAACGAAATTTAAATGTGTCAGTTATACACCCATAGACTTCACCTTGCCTTGGTTACTTTATATATACACCGTGTAGAGTATAGTTTGTATCAATTTGGGTAGATTCCTGATAAAGTAGACCTCTGGTAGGTTTAATTCTAAATAGTAGACCTCTGGTAGGTTTAATTCTAAATAGTAGACCTCTGGTAGGTTTAATTCTAAATAGTAGACCTCTGGTAGGTTTAATTCTAAATAGTAGATCTCTGGTTGGTTTAATTCTAAATAGTAGACCTCTGGTAGGTTTAATTCTAAATAGTAGACCTCTGGTAGGTTTAATTCTAAATAGTAGACCTCTGGTAGGTTTAATTCTAAATAGTAGACCTCTGGTAGGTTTAATTCTAAATAGTAGATCTCTGGTAGGTTTAATTCTAAATAGTAGACCTCTGGTAGGTTTAATTCTAAATAGTAGACCTCTGGTAGGTTTAATTCTAAATAGTAGACCTCTGGTAGGTTTAATTCTAAATAGTAGACCTCTGGTAGGTTTAATTCTAAATAGTAGATCTCTGGTAGGTTTAATTCTAAATAGTAGATCTCTGGTAGGTTTAATTCTAAATAGTAGACCTCTTGTAGGTTTAATTCTAAATAGTAGATCTCTGGTAGGTTTAATTCTAAATAGTAGACCTCTGGTAGGTTTAATTCTGAATAGTAGACCTCTGGTAGGTTTAATTCTAAATAGTAGACCTCTGGTAGGTTTAATTCTGAATGGTAGACCTCTGGTAGGTTTAATTCTAAATAGTAGATCTCTGGTAGTTTGAATTCTCAATAGTAGACCTCTGGTAGGTTGAATTCTATATAGTAGACCTCTGGTAGGTTTAATTCTGAATAGTAGACCTCTGGTAGGTTTAATTCTAAATAGTAGATCTCTGCTAGGTTTAATTCTAAATAGTAGACCTCTGGTAGGTTTAATTCTAAATAGTGGACCTCTGGTAAGTTTAATTCTAAATAGTAGACTTCTGGTAGGTTTAATTCTAAATAGTAGATCTCTGGTAGGTTTAATTCTAAATAGTAGATTTCTGGTAGGTTTAATTCTAAATAGTAGACCTCTGGTAGATTTAATTCTGAATAGCAGACCTGTGATAGGTTTAATTCTGAATGGTAGACCTCTGGTAGGTTTAATTCAAAATAGTAGACCTCTGGTAGGTTTAATTCTAAATAGTAGACCTCTGGTAGGTTTAATTCTGAATAGTAGATCTGTGGTAGGTTTAATTCTAAATAGTAGACCTCTGGTAGGTTTAATTCTAAATAGTATATCTCTGGTAGGTTTAATTCTAAATAGTAGATCTCTGGTAGGTTTAATTCTAAATAGTAGACCTCTGGTAGGTTTGATTCTGAATAGTAGACCTCTGGTAGGTTTAATTCTAAATAGAGACCTCTGGTAGGTTTAATTCTGAATAGTAGACCTCTGGTAGGTTTAATTCTAAATAGTAGATCTCTGCTAGGTTTAATTCTAAATAGTAGACCTCTGGTAGGTTGAATTCTATATAGTAGACCTCTGGTAGGTTGAATTCTATATAGTAGACCTCTGGTAGGTTTAATTCTGAATAGTAGACCTCTGGTAGGTTTAATTCTAAATAGTAGATCTCTGGTAGGTTTAATTCTAAATAGTAGACCTCTGGTAGGTTTAATTCTAAATAGTAGACCTCTGGTAGGTTTAATTCTAAATAGTAGATCTGTGGTAGGTTTAATTCTAAATAGTAGACCTCTGGTAGGTTTAATTCTAAATAGTAGACCTCTGGTAGGTTTAATTCTAAATAGTAGACCTCTGGTAGGTTTAATTCTAAATAGTAGACCTCTTGTAGGTTTAATTCTGAATAGAAGATCTCTGGTAGGTTTAATTCTAAATTGTAGACCTCTGGTAGGTTTAATTCTAAATAGTAGATCTCCGGTAGGTTTAATTCTAAATCGTAGATTTCTGGTAGGTTTAATTCTAAATAGTAGATCTCTGGTAGGTTTAATTCTAAATTTTTAGATCTCCGGTAGGTTTAATTATGAATAGTAGATCTCTGGTAGGTTTAATTCTAAATAGAAAATCTCTGGTAGGTTTAATTCTAAATAGTAGACCTCTGGTAGATTTTATTCTAAATAGTAGACCTCTGCTAGGTTAAATTCTAAATTATAGACCTCTGGTAGGTTTAATTCTAAATAGTAGACCTCTGGTAGGTTAAATTCTAAATTATAGAGCTCTGGTAGGTTTAATTCTGAATAGTAGATCTCTGGCAGGTTTAATTCTAAATAGTGGATATCTGGTAGGTTTAATTCTAAATAGAAGATCTCTGGTAGGTTTAATTCTAAATAGAAGACCTATGGTAAATTTAATTCTAAATAGTAGACCTCTGGTAGGTTTAATTCTAAATAGTAGACCTCTGGTAGGTTTAATTCTAAATAGTAGATCTCTGGTAGGTTTAATTCTAAATAGTAGATCTCTGGTAGGTTTAATTCTAAATAGTAGATCTCTGGTAGGTTTAATTCTGAATAGTAGACCTCTGGTAGGTTTAATTCTAAATAGTAGATCTCTGGTAGGTTTAATTCTAAATAGTAGATCTCTGGTAGATTTTATTCTGAATAGTAGACCTCTGGTAGGTTTAATTCTGAATAGTAGATCTCTGGTAGGTTTAATTCTAAATAGTAGACTTCTGGTAGGTTTAATTCTAAATAGTAGACCTCTGGTAGGTTTAATTCTAAATAGTAGATCTCTGGTAGGTTTAATTCTAAATAGTAGATCTCTGGTAGGTTTAATTCTAAATAGTAGACCTCTGGTAGGTTTAATTCTAAATAGTAGATCTCTGGTAGGTTTAATTCTAAATAGTAGATTTCTGGTAGGTTTAATTCTAAATAGTAGATCTCTGGTAGGTTTAATTCTAAATTTTTAGATCTCCGGTAGGTTTAATTATGAATAGTAGATCTCTGGTAGGTTTTATTCTAAATAGAAAATCTCTGGTAGGTTTAATTCTAAATAGTAGACCTCTGGTAGATTTTATTCTAAATAGTAGACCTCTGCTAGGTTAAATTCTAAATTATAGAGCTCTGGTAGGTTTAATTCTGAATAGTAGATCTCTGGCAGGTTTAATTCTAAATAGTGGATATCTGGTAGGTTTAATTCTAAATAGAAGATCTCTGGAGGGTTTAATTCTAAATAGAAGACCTATGGTAAATTTAATTCTAAATAGTAGACCTCTGGTAGGTTTAATTCTAAATAGTAGATCTCTGGTAGGTTTAATTTTAAATAATAGACCTCTGGTAGGTTTAATTCTAACTAGTAGATCTCTGGTAGGTTTGATTCTGAATAGTAGACCTCTGGTAGGTTTAATTCTAAATAGTAGATCTCTGGTAGGTTTGATTCTAAATAGTAGATCTCTGGTAGATTTAATTCTGAATAGTAGACCTCTGGTAGGTTTAATTCTAAATAATAGACCTCTGGTAGGTTTAATTCTAACTAGTAGATCTCTGGTAGGTTTGATTCTGAATAGTAGACCTCTGGTAGGTTTAATTCTAAATAGTAGATCTCTGGTAGGTTTGATTCTAAATAGTAGATCTCTGGTAGATTTTATTCTGAATAGTAGACCTCTGGTAGGTTTAATTCTGAATAGTAGATCTCTGGTAGGTTTAATTCTAAATAGTAGACTTCTGGTAGGTTTAATTCTAAATAGTAGACTTCTTGTAGGTTTAATTCTAAATAGAAGATCTCTGGTAGGTTTAATTCTAAATAGAAGATCTCTGGTAAATTTAATTCTAAATAGTAGACCTCTGGTAGGTTTAATTCTAAATAGTAGACCTCTGGTAGATTTAATTCCTTGATCCCTGTCACCATAAGGCCACAATGCCCACCGTAATCCTATCCCATCAAAAAAGGTGCCAGTTGAAGTTCTCTAGAAAATGTCATGTAACTTACGGTTTCCGGTCTGTGTCGCCGAACCAACACAGATGCATTGATGATTCGAGCACCTCAGTGTTGATTGTTGACATTGAGTGTTCTGACACTCGCTTACTGCGTTACAATGCTCAGATGCACAGAGACCTTCAAAATATTGGCAACGGTATATTTTAGAAATCTTACGAATCGAACAATTGCATCCAAAATATTTTAAAATCGATCCTGTATATAACATTCAAGAATGTGTATTTTTATTACATCTGACACATGATTTATAGACAATTTCTATTTACTTACATGCACAGACTGCGAGCACGGTGAGCACTAGAATGGTTCTCATGGTTGATGTTAGGTATGATGGCGACGTCTGTCCTCGACTCGACTTTTTATAAGGCTATCCTAGAGAGGTCTGGCGCTTTTCACACGACCTCATATAGTATTTATAGATAATAATGTGCTTTAAGTCACGATGAATTTATAATTTTCACCCTCTTGCGATGTCGATAGTCATTTTGTCGCTACTTTTATACATGTCATGCTTGTTATGCAAAATATTCAAAACTACTCCATCGTCAAAGCTAGCATTGCTTTGGTTCGGTTTATTTCAAAAGACCTTGATTCTCGACAGTCAAAATTACATAATTGAAAGCTGTTCACGTATAGTATTATGACATTTTGTTGGCACATCAATACTAACATTGCTATGGTAACATGGTCTTGCCGTTATAACTGTTACTGTGTATTACCATTGATTGTGTATTATTTGTATTTTTTGAGGACATTATGGTTTTTTCGGCAGGCATTAGATATGAAATGATATGAAAACGCTTTTTCATAATAAATTGGGTTGATTCTCCTACCAACTTATTTTTTTTTACGAATTACATGATCATTGGACGCGCCTCTTTTTGATAACAAACACGCAGTTTGTTTGTGGAGTATTTAGTTCCAACAGATAAAATTTAGGACAGACCGTGTTGTTTTGTGGTCAGAAATCTATATTTAGACAACGGTGTAGGACACGCCTACATTATTGGCCAGTTTGGCAAGTCAATGTTTTTATCGCGAACTAGCTTATGTTCCTAAATGTTCTGCTAATAGGATATTAAGTCAGAAAAATACGGCGTTGTAATAAAAACATAACAATTTGATATTTTCAGGGCAAAAGACGAAATCTCGAAAGAAAAGGCAAAAATCGAGCAACGCACTCCTTCTTCTCCGACTGACCTTTATCGGAGAGCTGTCCTCTAATTAATCTACAAATCTTAATCCGACAACAAAGGATTTTCGAATCAAAGAAATAACAGTGGCACACGGTCTGATCCTTGAAGGATACCCATACCTGGTTCCAAAGTCTGCTTGGCTACCGTTGACATTCTCAGTCCCATAGACTCAGCTTGGGAAAAGCTGGATATGAGGTTTTTGTTCGACAGAATGACCTGATTTGGATGATTAGTATTTTATGTCCATGCTGGTTGATCTCCGACTACATTGCCATTCTTTCTATCATTGTCACTCATTGTCAAAACGATATTTGATCTAGATTTATAATTTTACTACACTTCTTACTCCTAGTGACGTTTTATAGTATGTATAAGTCAGTAGAATATGGTGAGGAGGAGATAAAGTATAAGTCAGTAGAATATGGTGAGGAGGAGATAAAGTATAAGTCAGTAGAATATGGTGAGGAGGAGATAAAGTATAAGTCAGTAGAATATGATAAAGTATAAGTCAGTAGAATATGGTGAGGAGGAGATAAAGTATAAGTCAGTAGAATATGGTGAGGAGGAGATAAAGTATAAGTCAGTAGAATATGGTGAGGAGGAGATAAAGTATAAGTCAGTAGAATATGGTGAGGAGGAGATAAAGTATAAGTCAGTAGAATATGGTGAGGAGGAGATAAAGTATAAGTCAGTAGAATATGGTGAGGAGGAGATAAAGTATAAGTCAGTAGAATATGGTGAGGAGATATAAGTGTGTGAGGAGAATAAAGTATAAGTCAGTAGAATATGGTGAGGAGGAGATAAAGTATAAGTCAGTAGAATATGGTGTGGAGGAGATAAAGTATAAGTCAGTAGAATATGGTGAGGAGGAGATCTAGATAAAGTATAAGTCAGTAGAATATGGTGAGGAGGAGATAAAGTATAAGTCAGTAGAATATGGTGAGGAGGAGATAAAGTATAAGTCAGTAGAATATGGTGAGGAGGAGATAAAGTATAAGTCAGTAGAATATGGTGAGGAGGAGATAAAGTATAAGTCAGTAGAATATGGTGAGGAGGAGATAAAGTATAAGTCAGTAGAATATGGTGAGGAGGAGATAAAGTATAAGTCAGTAGAATATGGTGTGGAGGAGATAAAGTATAAGTCAGTAGAATATGGTGAGGAGGAGATAGAGAGTATAAAGTATATAAGTCAGTAGAATATGGTGAGGAGGAGATAAAGTATAAGTCAGTAGAATATGGTGAGGAGGAGATAAAAAGTATAAGTCAGTAGAATATGGTGAGGAGGAGATAAAGTATAAGTCAGTAGAATATGGTGGGAGGAGATAAGTATAAGTCAGTAGAATATGGTGAGGAGGAGATAAAGTATAAGTCAGTAGAATATGGTGAGGAGGAGATAAAGTATAAGTCAGTAGAATATGGTGTGGAGGAGATAAAGTATAAGTCAGTAGAATATGGTGAGGAGGAGATAAAGTATAAGTCAGTAGAATATGGTGAGGAGGAGATAAAGTATAAGTCAGTAGAATATGGTGAGGAGGAGATAAAGTATAAGTCAGTAGAATATGGTGAGGAGGAGATAAAGTATAAGTCAGTAGAATATGGTGAGGAGGAGATAAAGTATAAGTCAGTAGAATATGGTGAGGAGGAGATAAAGTATAAGTCAGTAGAATATGGTGAGGAGGAGATAAAGTATAAGTCAGTAGAATATGGTGAGGAGGAGATAAAGTATAAGTCAGTAGAATATGGTGAGGAGGAGATAAAGTATAAGTCAGTAGAATATGTCGTAGATAGGTGAGGAGGAGATAAAGTATAAGTCAGTAGAATATGGTGAGGAGGAGATAAAGTATAAGTCAGTAGAATATGGTGAGGAGGAGATAAAGTATAAGTCAGTAGAATATGGTGAGGAGGAGATAAAGTATAAGTCAGTAGAATATGGTGAGGAGGAGATAAAGTATAAGTCAGTAGAATATGGTGAGGAGGAGATAAAGTATAAGTCAGTAGAATATGGTGAGGAGGAGATAAAGTATAAGTCAGTAGAATATGGTGAGGAGATAAGATAAGTCAGTAGAATAAGTCAGTAGAAAGTAGTAAATATGGTGAGGAGGAGATAAAGTATAAGTCAGTAGAATATGGTGAGGAGGAGATAGAGTATAAGTCAGTAGAATATGGTGAGGAGGAGATAAAGTATAAGTCAGTAGAATATGGTGAGGAGGAGATAAAGTATAAGTCAGTAGAATATGGTGTGAGGAGGAGATAAAGTATAAGTCAGTAGAATATGGTGAGGAGGAGATAAAGTATAAGTCAGTAGAATATGGTGTGGAGGAGATAAAGTATAAGTCAGTAGAATATGGTGAGGAGGAGATCTAGATAAAGTATAAGTCAGTAGAATATGGTGAGGAGGAGATAAAGTATAAGTCAGTAGAATATGGTGAGGAGAGATAAAGTATAAGTCAGTAGAATATGGTGAGGAGGAGATAAAGTATAAGTCAGTAGAATATGGTGAGGAGGAGATAAAGTATAAGTCAGTAGAATATGGTGAGGAGGAGATAAAGTATAAGTCAGTAGAATATGGTGAGGAGGAGATAAAGTATAAGTCAGTAGAATATGGTGAGGAGGAGATAAAGTATAAGTCAGTAGAATATGGTGAGGAGGAGATAAAGTATAAGTCAGTAGAATATGGTGAGGAGGAGATAAAGTATAAGTCAGTAGAATATGGTGAGGAGGAGATAAAGTATAAGTCAGTAGAATATGGTGAGGAGGAGATAAAGTATAAGTCAGTAGAATATGGTGAGGAGGAGATAAAGTATAAGTCAGTAGAATATGGTGAGGAGGAGATAAAGTATAAGTCAGTAGAATATGGTGAGGAGGAGATAAAGTATAAGTCAGTAGAATATGGTGAGGAGGAGATAAAGTATAAGTCAGTAGAATATGGTGAGGAGGAGATAAAGTATAAGTCAGTAGAATATGGTGAGGAGGAGATAAAGTATAAGTCAGTAGAATATGGTGAGGAGGAGATAAAGTATAAGTCAGTAGAATATGGTGTGGAGGAGATAAAGTATAAGTCAGTAGAATATGGTGAGGAGGAGATAAAGTATAAGTCAGTAGAATATGGTGAGGAGGAGATAAAGTATAAGTCAGTAGAATATGGTGAGGAGGAGATAAAGTATAAGTCAGTAGAATATGGTGAGGAGGAGATAAAGTATAAGTCAGTAGAATATGGTGAGGAGGAGATAAAGTATAAGTCAGTAGAATATGGTGAGGAGGAGATAAAGTATAAGTCAGTAGAATATGGTGAGGAGGAGATAAAGTATAAGTCAGTAGAATATGGTGAGGAGGAGATAAAGTATAAGTCAGTAGAATATGGTGAGGAGGAGATAAAGTATAAGTCAGTAGAATATGGTGAGGAGGAGATAAAGTATAAGTCAGTAGAATATGGTGGGAGGAGATAAAGTATAAGTCAGTAGAATATGGTGTGGAGGAGATAAAGTATAAGTCAGTAGAATATGGTGAGGAGGAGATAAAGTATAAGTCAGTAGAATATGGTGAGGAGGAGATAAAGTATAAGTCAGTAGAATATGGTGTGGAGGAGATAAAGTATAAGTCAGTAGAATATGGTGAGGAGGAGATAAGTATATCAGTAAATATGGTGTGAAGATAAAGTAAAGTCAAAATAAAGTAGTAGAATATGGTGTGGAGGAGATAAAGTATAAGTCAGTAGAATATGGTGTGGAGGAGATAAAGTATAAGTCAGTAGAAATGGTGGGAGGAGATAAGTATAAGTCAGTAGAATATGGTGAGGAGGAGATAAAGTATAAGTCAGTAGAATATGGTGAGGAGGAGATAAAGTATAAGTCAGTAGAATATGGTGAGGAGGAGATAAAGTATAAGTCAGTAGAATATGGTGAGGAGGAGATAAAGTATAAGTCAGTAGAATATGGTGAGGAGGAGATAAAGTATAAGTCAGTAGAATATGGTGAGGAGGAGATAAAGTATAAGTCAGTAGAATATGGTGAGGAGGAGATAAAGTATAAGTCAGTAGAATATGGTGAGGAGGAGATAAAGTATAAGTCAGTAGAATATGGTGAGGAGGAGATAAAGTATAAGTCAGTAGAATATGGTGAGGAGGAGATAAAGTATAAGTCAGTAGAATATGGTGAGGAGGAGATAAAGTATAAGTCAGTAGAATATGGTGTAGGAGGAGATAAAGTATAAGTCAGTAGAATATGGTGAGGAGGAGATAAGTATAAGTCAGTAGAATATGGTGAGGAGAGATAAAGTCAGTAGAAATGTGGAGGAGATAAGTATAAGTCAGTAGAATATGGTGAGGAGGAGATAAAGTATAAGTCAGTAGAATATGGTGTGGAGGAGATAAAGTATAAGTCAGTAGAATATGGTGAGGAGGAGATAAAGTATAAGTCAGTAGAATATGGTGAGGAGGAGATAAAGTATAAGTCAGTAGAATATGGTGTGGAGGAGATAGAGTATAAGTCAGTAGAATATGGTGAGGAGGAGATAAAGTATAAGTCAGTAGAATATGGTGTGGAGGAGATAAAGTATAAGTCAGTAGAATATGGTGAGGAGGAGATAAAGTATAAGTCAGTAGAATATGGTGTGGAGGAGATAAAGTATAAGTCAGTAGAATATGGTGTGGAGGAGATAAAGTATAAGTCAGTAGAATATGGTGAGGAGGAGATAAAGTATAAGTCAGTAGAATATGGTGAGGAGGAGATAAAGTATAAGTCAGTAGAATATGGTGTGGAGGAGATAAAGTATAAGTCAGTAGAATATGGTGAGGAGGAGATAAAGTATAAGTCAGTAGAATATGGTGTGGAGGAGATAAAGTATAAGTCAGTAGAATATGGTGTGGAGGAGAATAAAGTATAAGTCAGTAGAATATGGTGAGGAGGAGATAAAGTATAAGTCAGTAGAATAGGTGGAGGAGATAAAGTATAAGTCAGTAGAATATGGTGGGAGGAGATAAGTATAAGTCAGTAGAATATGGTGTGGAGGAGATAAAGTATAAGTCAGTAGAATATGGTGAGGAGGAGATAAAGTATAAGTCAGTAGAATATGGTGAGGAGGAGATAAAGTATAAGTCAGTAGAATATGGTGTGGAGGAGATAAAGTATAAGTCAGTAGAATATGGTGAGGAGGAGATAAAGTATAAGTCAGTAGAATATGGTGAGGAGGAGATAAAGTATAAGTCAGTAGAATATGGTGTGGAGGAGATAAAGTATAAGTCAGTAGAATATGGTGAGGAGGAGATAAAGTATAAGTCAGTAGAATATGGTGAGGAGGAGATAAAGTATAAGTCAGTAGAATATGGTGAGTAGATAAGTATAAGTCAGTAGAATATGGTGAGGAGGAGATAAAGTATAAGTCAGTAGAATATGGTGAGGAGGAGATAAAGTATAAGTCAGTAGAATATGGTGAGGAGGAGATAAAGTATAAGTCAGTAGAATATGGTGAGGAGATAAGTATAAATCAGTAGTGGTGAGGAGGAGATAAAGTATAAGTCAGTAGAATATGGTGAGGAGGAGATAAAGTATAAGTCAGTAGAATATGGTGAGGAGGAGATAAAGTATAAGTCAGTAGAATATGGTGAGGAGGAGATAAGTATAAGTCAGTAGAATATGGTGAGGAGGAGATAAAGTATAAGTCAGTAGAATATGGTGAGGAGGAGATAAAGTATAAGTCAGTAGAATATGGTGAGTAGATAAGTATAAGTCAGTAGAATATGGTGAGGAGGAGATAAAGTATAAGTCAGTAGAATATGGTGAGGAGGAGATAAAGTATAAGTCAGTAGAATATGGTGAGGAGGAGATAAAGTATAAGTCAGTAGAATATGGTGTGGAGGAGATAAAGTATAAGTCAGTAGAATATGGTGAGGAGGAGATAAAGTATAAGTCAGTAGAATATGGTGAGGAGGAGATAAAGTATAAGTCAGTAGAATATGGTGAGGAGGAGATAAAGTATAAGTCAGTAGAATATGGTGAGGAGGAGATAAAGTATAAGTCAGTAGAATATGGTGTGGAGGAGATAAAGTATAAGTCAGTAGAATATGGTGAGGAGGAGATAAAGTATAAGTCAGTAGAATATGGTGTGGAGGAGATAAAGTATAAGTCAGTAGAATATCACCGTGTGAGGAGATAAAGTATAAGTCAGTAGAATATGGTGTGGAGGAGATAAAGTATAAGTCAGTAGAATATGGTGAGGAGGAGATAAAGTATAAGTCAGTAGAATATGGTGAGTAGATAAGTATAAGTCAGTAGAATATGGTGAGGAGGAGATAAAGTATAAGTCAGTAGAATATGGTGAGGAGGAGATAAAGTATAAGTCAGTAGAATATGGTGTGGAGGAGATAAAGTATAAGTCAGTAGAATATGGTGTGGAGGAGATAAAGTATAAGTCAGTAGAATATGGTGAGGAGGAGATAAAGTATAAGTCAGTAGAATATGGTGAGGAGGAGATAAAGTATAAGTCAGTAGAATATGGTGAGGAGGAGATAAAGTATAAGTCAGTAGAATATGGTGTGGAGGAGATAAAGTATAAGTCAGTAGAATATGGTGAGGAGGAGATAAAGTATAAGTCAGTAGAATATGGTGAGGAGGAGATAAAGTATAAGTCAGTAGAATATGGTGAGGAGGAGATAAAGTATAAGTCAGTAGAATATGGTGAGGAGGAGATAAAGTATAAGTCAGTAGAATATGGTGAGGAGGAGATAAAGTATAAGTCAGTAGAATATGGTGAGGAGGAGATAAAGTATAAGTCAGTAGAATATGGTGAGGAGGAGATAAAGTATAAGTCAGTAGAATATGGTGAGGAGGAGATAAAGTATAAGTCAGTAGAATATGGTGTGGAGGAGATAAAGTATAAGTCAGTAGAATATGGTGAGGAGGAGATAAAGTATAAGTCAGTAGAATATGGTGAGGAGGAGATAAAGTATAAGTCAGTAGAATATGGTGAGGAGGAGATAAAGTATAAGTCAGTAGAATATGGTGTGGAGGAGATAAGTATAAATCAGTAGAAAATGGTGTGGAGGAGATAAAGTATAAGTCAGTAGAAAATGGTGTGGAGGAGATAAAGTATAAGTCAGTAGAAAATGGTGTGGAGGAGATAAAGTATAAGTCAGTAGAAAATGGTGTGGAGGAGATAAAGTATAAGTCAGTAGAATATGGTGTGGAGGAGATAAAGTATAAGTCAGTAGAATATGGTGTGGAGGAGATAAAGTATAAGTCAGTAGAATATGGTGAGGAGGAGATAAAGTATAAGTCAGTAGAATATGGTGAGGAGGAGATAAAGTATAAGTCAGTAGAATATGGTGTGGAGGAGATAAAGTATAAGTCAGTAGAAAATGGTGTGGAGGAGATAAAGTATAAGTCAGTAGAATATGGTGAGGAGGAGATAAAGTATAAGTCAGTAGAATATGGTGAGGAGGAGATAAAGTATAAGTCAGTAGAATATGGTGAGGAGGAGATAAAGTATAAGTCAGTAGAATATGGTGAGGAGGAGATAAAGTATAAGTCAGTAGAATATGGTGTGGAGGAGATAGAGTATAAGTCAGTAGAATATGGTGAGGAGGAGATAAAGTATAAGTCAGTAGAATATGGTGAGGAGATAAAGTATAAGTCAGTAGAATATGGTGGGAGGAGATAAAGTATAAGTCAGTAGAATATGGTGTGGAGGAGATAAAGTATAAGTCAGTAGAATATGGTGGGAGGAGATAAAGTATAAGTCAGTAGAATATGGTGTGGAGGAGATAAAGTATAAGTCAGTAGAATATGGTGTGGAGGAGATAAAGTATAAGTCAGTAGAATATGGTGTGGAGGAGATAAAGTATAAGTCAGTAGAAATGGTGTGGAGGAGATAAAGTATAAGTCAGTAGAATATGGTGTGGAGGAGATAAAGTATAAGTCAGTAGAATATGGTGAGGAGGAGATAAAGTATAAGTCAGTAGAATATGTGTGGGAGGAGATAAAGTATAAGTCAGTAGAATATGGTGAGAGGAGATAAAGTATAAGTCAGTAGAAAATGGTGGGAGGAGATAAAGTATAAGTCAGTAGAATATGGTGTGGAGGAGATAGAGTATAAGTCAGTAGAATATGGTGAGGAGGAGATAAAGTATAAGTCAGTAGAATATGGTGAGGAGGAGATAAAGTATAAGTCAGTAGAATATGGTGTGGAGGAGATAAAGTATAAGTCAGTAGAATATGGTGTGGAGGAGATAAAGTATAAGTCAGTAGAATATGGTGTGGAGGAGATAAAGTATAAGTCAGTAGAATATGGTGAGGAGGAGATAAAGTATAAGTCAGTAGAATATGGTGAGGAGGAGATAAAGTATAAGTCAGTAGAATATGGTGTGGAGGAGATAAAGTATAAGTCAGTAGAATATGGTGAGGAGGAGATAAAGTATAAGTCAGTAGAATATGGTGAGGAGTATAAGGTGGGAGTAGTATAGTATGGTGAGGGATAAGTATAAGTCAGTAGAATATGGTGAGGAGGAGGAGATAAATAAGTCAGTAGAATATGGTGAGGAGTAAGTATAAGTCAGTAGAATATGGTGAGGAGGAGATAAAGTATAAGTCAGTAGAATATGGTGAGGAGGAGATAAAGTATAAGTCAGTAGAATATGGTGAGGAGGAGATAAAGTATAAGTCAGTAGAATATGGTGAGGAGGAGATAAAGTATAAGTCAGTAGAATATGGTGAGGAGGAGATAAAGTATAAGTCAGTAGAATATGGTGAGGAGGAGATAGAGTATAAGTCAGTAGAATATGGTGAGGAGGAGATACAGTATAAGTCAGTAGAATATGGTGATGAGATAAGTATAAATCAGTAGAATATGGTGTGGAGGAGATAAAGTATAAGTCAGTAGAATATGGTGAGGAGGAGATACAGTATAAGTCAGTAGAATATGGTGAGGAGATAAGTATAAATCAGTAGAATATTGTGAGGAGGAGATAAAGTTGTAAAAAAGTTGAAACCATTTTAGAAAGAAACCCGACAACGCGATATTGAATGAGGAACTTTGTTGAATGCAGGACTGTTTGTCTTTAATTGGCATATTTGTGAATGTGCTATCATAGATGTAATTGATAGAAAAACTGTGAACAGCATCTAAATGTGAAAGGGTCCCCTATATAAAATTAGTGATTTGCTGAACTTATGACTTTTGTTTGAATACTTTCTGCATTTCCAAATATTTCCATAATTAGAATCTCTGCACACAGCCTTATTGTAGAAAATGGTCGCTACCAAAATATACCACAGCATTTAAGAATATGTGCTTTGTGTAATTTAAATGACGTTGAAGGTGAATTTCATTTTGTTTAAATGTCCATGTTACTCTGATATCCGTCAAAAGTTCATGAAAAATTATTATTTTAAAAACCAAGTATGTATAAACTAATACAACTTTTTAATGAAACAGATGTGAAAGAATTACAGAACTTAGCAAAATACCTTAAAGCTGCAAACGCAAAACTATCTTTATTAATAGATTAGTGATACTCTTCCGAATGTAGTACTGTCTACCTGTGTCTTTGTACAATATGTATTATATGATCGATTTGAATGTCATGTATTAATGTATGTATGTATATACAACTGATGAGTCAGCAGGCTCAAAGTAAATAAAACTAAAACTTGAAAACTTGCATGTCACAGAAGCAGAAAAGACATTTAATTATAATATTTTCCGACCAACTGTTAAAGAATCTATAGAAGTACGTTGTAGTTGAGTGAGAGTGTTTATTGTTGTCTTTAAGTATGAGTATGATATGTCTTTGAGCACATTGAACCTGTCCTCATCTCATTTTGTAATTTGTTTATCATAACTGTCTTCATACTTTATAGTTGTAGTGCGGTGCATGCTTTCTTCGGTCGAAAGCTCGCTTTTTTCTCGTAAGAAACAAAGAAACTGTTAACAAAATTACAGGATTTATTTTATTTGACGTTAGTAATCTACATAATTTACAATCTAGAGTAACAGTGGTATAAGTTATCACAATAATGACACATATCATACATACATTATGGTCGTCAGTTCAGTAACTATGGAAACCTTGGAAAGGAAGCAATTGCAAGCAGTCATCCTTCTGAACACCAGAAACGTCTGCTTACAGCACATACATAGACTTGTTCAGATATCAGACGTAGATTGTATTGAGTATAGCTCATAATGATTCCTATCTCACAGTTTTGTCAGTTCATAATGGTAACTGTAAGTTACCTAGTTCTCATTGTAACTGTATTTACTTACCAGTATAGATTACATGATAAATGTATGTTGCATACTTCCTCCCCCCTCCTCTGGTAACTGCGTTCCTAGATCCCATTGGTTAATGTACTTCCAAATGAAAAAATGTATCTTATTCTGTTTCCAATGGTAACTAGGATTTTTCATCATAAACTATTTCTAGTTCCTCACGTTAACTAACTAAATCGTTTGTTACCTAGTTCTCCATGGTAACTGTATGTTACCTAGTCTTCCATAGTGACTGTATGTTTTCTAGTTTACCATGGTAACTTTATGTTTTCTATTCAACCATGGTCACTGTATGTTTTCTATTTCACCATGGTAACTGTATGTTACTAACTCCCTATGGTAAATGTATGTTACCTAGTCTTTTTAGGTAACTGTATATTTTCTATTTCACCATGGTAACTGTATGCTACCTAGTCTTCCATGGTAACTGTTTGTTAGCTAGTTCCCCATGGTAACTGTAATACGTTACCTAGTCTTCCATGGTAAATGTATGTTTCCTAGCTCCCCATGGTAACTGTTTGTTACATAGTTCCCCATGGTAACTGTTTGTTAGCTAGTTCCCCATGGTAAATGTATGTTACCTAGTCTTCCATGGTAAATGTATGTTACCTAGTCTTCCATGGTAAATGTATGTTACCTAGTCTTCCATGGTAAATGTATGTTACCTAGTCTTCCATGGTAAATGTATGTTTCCTAGCTCCCCATGGAAACTGTATGTTACCTAGTCTTCCATGGTAACTGTATGTTACCTAGTTCCCCATGGTAACTGTTTGTTAGCTAGTTCCCCATGGTAACTGTATGTTACCTAGTCTTCCATGGTAACTGTATGTTACCTAGTTCCCCATGGTAACTGTTTGTTAGCTAGTTCCCCATGGTAACTGTATGTTACCTAGCTCCCCATGGAAACTGTATGTTACCTAGTCTTCCATGGTAACTGTTTGTTACATAGTTCCCCATGGTAACTGTTTGTTAGCTAGTTCCCCATGGTAACTGTATGTTACCTAGTCTTCCATGGTAACTGTATGTTACCTAGTCTTCCATGGAAAATGTATGATACCTAGTCTTCCATGGTAAATGTATGTTTCCTAGCTCCCCATGGTAACTGTATGTTACCTAGTCTTCCATGGTAAATGTATGTTTCCTAGCTCCCCATGGTAACTGTATGTTACCTAGTCTTCCATGGTAAATGTATGTTACCTAGCTCCCCATGGTAACTGTTTGTTACATAGTTCCCCATGGTAACTGTTTGTTAGCTAGTTCCCCATGGTAACTGTATGTTACGTAGTCTTCCATGGTAAATGTATGTTACCTAGTCTTCCATGGTAAATGTATGTTACCTAGTCTTCCATGGTAAATGTATGTTACCTAGTCTTCCATGGTAAATGTATGTTACCTAGTCTTCCATGGTAAATGTATGTTACCTAGCTCCCCATGGTAACTGTTTGTTACCTAGTTCCCCATAGTAACTGTAATACGTTACCTAGTCTTCCATTCTACTTTCAGTTTTCCGTTTGATCTACTTTAAACCAGATGGGCAATATCACGCTATGAACTCCAATCTGGTCAAGCGTATGAATAGTTAACGTTTCCGCCGCATCACGGACAGTGTATACAATATATACTTACGTCTATACATAACCGTCAAATAATTTAAAAAGTGGTTTTAAAGTTGTGTGGTCTATGAAATCTAATAGTATTATCATGTTTACAAAGTAGCATGTATTAAAAAATATCATCGCATAATTTTCATTTGTTCGCTTGTTTCAAACCGTTTTGTTTTGAACTATATTCAGAAGCTGACGATATGGCTGTTCCGTTTATTAAACTTGGTGACGTCAACACAAGCGCAAGCGGGAAAATTCAAAGGATATACATGTATAGTGTTGAATTTTAATAATCGTAATGGAAATATAAGTAATAAACTGTTACCAGATTGGACATACAGTTGATATGAAGCCCATCCGTCCGAAAGATAAATATTCATGGAGCCCACACGGGCGCCATTCAATTTATCTTCCTTCCGGATGGGCTTCATATCAAGTGTATGTCCAATCTGGTAACAGTTTATTGCTTAAATGTATGTTTCCTAGCTCTCCATGGTAACTGTATGTTACCTAGTCGTCCATGGTAAATGTATGTTACCTAGTCTTCCATGGTAACTGTATGTTACCTAGTCTTCCATGGTAACTGTTTGTTACCTAGTTCCCCATAGTAAATGTAATACATTACCTAGTCGTCCATGGTAAATGTATGTTACCTAGTCTTCTATGGTAAATGTATGCTTCCCCAGTCTTTCATGGTAAATGTATGTTTCCTTAGTCTTTCATGGTAAATGTATGTTTCCTTAGTCTTCCATAGTAAATGTATGTTTCCTAGTCTTCCATGGTAAATGTATGTTACCTAGTCTTCCATGGTATATATATGTTACCTAGTCTTCCATGGTATATATATGTTACCTTGTACCCATGATACCTTAAGGTCACCATCTCCCACTGTAATGTACCTAAATCACCAGTATACCCTGTTAACTTTTTGTTACAACACATATTAATCATTTTGCTGTACTATCATTGCTATTGTTACATCTCATTCTGTAAAAGATATTTAAGGAGTGCAAAGTAGAAATTTGTCCTAAATACTTATGAAAACCATTACTTTCCTAGCGTGTGTTCAATGCCAACTTTTAGATTGCAAATGCAAATAGAAAACTACTACCCATTCATACAGTTGCCAGACTGGGCATCATGTACACATAACTGATGATGAAATGATGAAAAATTACAAAATAATTGCTGAAAATGACTTTTTATTCTGTTGAAATGATATATGATAATGATGACAACAATGGCAAGACGAGGATAGAAAAATGAAAATAATGGTATCACATGAGTTACAAACAATGATATACAATACCCTGACCTCAGCCACGTTAGGCCTGGTCTTAATGCAAAATGTCACATGTGAGTGAACTAGTGTTAGAACGATGATAGTACCAGTGGCCTCCTGTACTGGTAGTCAGAAATGTAAATATCCTGGCCTTGAATAAAACTAATATCATAAGATGTCACAGAGAGTATTTCAAAAATGTACCTCACAATCAGGTTGTCATAGCAACCATTACCTCTCTTTGATAGTCACCTTGACAAAAGGTCACTAAAGCAACCATACAGAGTTTGTTCATTTTGTTAAAGGATAAAAACAATTATGAACTAGAGAATATACATTTTCAGCTTTAGGACTTTTAGGCATTACCCAAGTTAAAAATTGAAAGCTTCTTTTTCTACAAGTGAGTAATAATAATGAACAATTCAACACTAGCTACAGAATGGATTGTCTCAGAAAAATCTCTACAGGAAAGGCTTTGAAATGATCCTCATTTCATAATTGACCAATTGGACTCATTACTGTCCAAAAAATTATGCAGCATATTCTTGTATCAAATCTTGAACATTAACCTACTTTTGTTTAGTATTCATGTGAAAACCAATTAAAAGCTTTAAGATCAGAAATTGCACATCTGAACTCATGTGAAATAAAGGACGGGAAAAGGAACCAAACACAAATGAACTACATTGTAGCACTTTTTTTTTACACTTTTGTTCCTGCACTCGTATCAGATGTACTGTCTCTGTACTGAACAGTTTGGGGTACCCAACCATAGTGTCACCCCAAGGTCAAACCTGTCGGCACATTACAAACATAAGGTGACAATGGTCAATTGCACAAAATAAAGAAATTACAAAGTCACACAACAGTCTTGCTTGTGTCAGACACACCGTATACACTCACGCTAAATCATTTACTAATGTATCCAGATAAAGTCTACATCATATGCCTCTACAGTTGGACCACAGCTGAGGCTCTGATGGAAATGTACTCCCTACAGTAACCTGTGGTCCTTTTATACAAGTCAGAAGAAAAGCATTATATCCTACCGAACAAAATGATATAAATCTTTTGTCTTAAGTCTCTATAAACCAGATTCTAGAGATTCAAAAGTAAAGATTGAGGATAATTAGAATATAAAATTGACCGCTGGCTTATACTTTTTTCAACTGATTTTCTCTAAGACAATGAACTTTTTAACAATACATTCTAGTAGACAGATACTCATATTGTTATCCACTTTTGAAGAAATATTTTGAAAATTTATCAATAATTTTATATGCCTGTTGTTGTATTCACTTTAAGTTAAAAGTTAAGTGTGACTATTATTATAAGAAATCTTATCATAAAAGCCCCTCCCCTTACAGAATATAGACTACCTAGTCTAGAAATGACAATCTCTCATCCAAACCACACAGTGTCTGTCACACCTCACCATACAAATACACAAAAAAAATTAATAACAATTAGAAATAAAGGCTTAACAATGGATAAATTATGCAACAACACAATAACAATAACAAAGATTTTTCTACCTGTGTGTTGATGAGCCAATCGTTTACATATTGTTCTGTAGATTTTTTATAGAACTGAGGGGGTATAATAGCTATATCCTCTATCAAAGTTTTATATCATTAATGCTAAAATTGGGTGTTTATGTGTGTTTAACCTCTTATGTTATTTCCAATTAAATGCTTTCGGAAGGATAAAATTTTATAATGATTATATATTACAATGTTTCTACTGTTTCGAGGTTTACAAGTAGTACTAGAAGATAAGTTTGAACACAATATTAATGTGAATCTTATTTTGCTCAAAGATTCTAAACCAAAGTACCTATAACAATGGTACATATTTGCTTGAAGTCTATCTCTATCTATCCATTAACATTTTCTTAAAAGCACTGTAACTTTGCTAACAGAATGTGGAGTTTTTAAATAGATTTGCAGACATCATGAAATTGAAAGGAAATCAAAAGTAAAGAGGGCTCAGCAAAACAATATCTCTCTAGAATAAATAACAATGACAAACAAAATGATCTGGCAATGTGATATAAAACAGGACAGACGTCAAACAGCCCATCCTAGTATTTTGTTATCTATACTTTCTTTTTAAAACATTTTTAATAAAAATTACATTATATACAGTATATTACAAATTTGATATACAGATTGTATTTACACAATTTTATTTACAATATGATTTTTCCTTTTTATTAAAAGACTAGTACAACCAGCAGCTCCCAAGCAATGCCAGTGATGTTATAGGTTTGTCTAAGTGAATGATCCGACCCAGTAGACAGAAAGTGTCACTATTTACTTTCTCTACATCAAATGTGCCTCCCATTTGGCCCCCTTGTTTAGCAGAATGTTCCTATTATCTCATTTTGTCTGTACACAGTCAGTTTGTACTGGTTGCCTCCCTTCCTTAGCCACTTTACAATCCGTATGTTAACATTCCACTAACAGTCTAAGGGAAATAACTCCATTTTCTAGTTCAAATACAGAAGTTAAGCTCAAAGGAAAACAAAGACAGTGATAAATTGATAAAAATCAATTGTAAAACGGAATGACATTGCCTTTTTGTGACTAAAGTAATAAATCATGCAAAAAACTGCAAAAATATATATTAAATGCAAATTACTCTAACAAAGTTATTGCACATTTGTGTGAAACACCTATCAAAATAAACTATCGTCTTGCAGTTTACAGCATACACTAGCTACAAAACCTAGACATGAACACATCCGCTTAATTCTCTCCCGATAAATATTTGTAAAGTACATGGAATCACATAATATATATAAAGTTGCTGGAATGAAATACTCAATGTGCAGTTTCTATAAAGCTGAATTCAACACAATCAACCCTGTGTGATTTCATGAACCGTTTAAGCCTGGAATAAATATAGTTCAAATAATTTTGTTATGGATGTGTGGTGAATCAGTCTAAAACATTGACACAGAATGGAAACAGGTGACTATAGAACTTTTGATATTTCAATCGGTCTTTGTCTTATGCAACCAAAAATGGCAAGAAGTACAAAATAACTAAAACAAGTTATGTATTTGAGAAAAAATTGACATTGAATTATACTTACTTAGTATTTAATTCTACATACTGTACTAATAAAAATAAACTTTGGCACAGCTACCCTTTTCTTAACAGTTTTTTGTAAATTCAGAATTGACCAATTAGAGCTCTGCTGATAATCGTAAACTGATTTGACCAATTAAAACTCATCAATCAATCAAGCTTATTTGACCAATCAGAGCTCTGATCATTGAACTTTGCACTATGTACATTTTGAAATAAAAACAAAATGCTGGAAATATTTATGTTCAATAAAAAGATTGTGCACGACAACTACTGTAATAATGAAATATGCTTGAAAGCTAATTGAATTATTATAAACCGCCTTAAAACAATTCTGATAGGTCCAGCTATACAGAATGGCAACAGAATTTCCCATCTAACTATAAATGATTATGAAGAATAACATTAAAACATATCTTGATTATAACATTTCAGGACATTTTCTTTAAATAGTGTATTTCCTATAATAACAGAAATAGAGACCCTCCCATTGCTTCTCTGCAGATTCCTTTGTAGCCCAGACAATGATTTAGATCACTGTTAAATTGCACTATGGAATGATTATATCAAGTATAACAACCTTTATAGCATTCACAATCATAAGCAGTTAAATCAATCAAAACAAACATGTATGGATAATATGCCATTTTGGGGACAAAAAAATAAATTTTCAAATAAATATTGCTATCTTTCATCACAATAATTAATATTTTAACAAAATTAATTTTTTTGACAAAACTAAGGCCCAACAGTTGAAAACATACAGATTTTGGTCCCATTAATAACAACTACATATAAACTATCACATGCCTACTATGTAGGTTTCAGGATATATAACAAGGCCTGATAAGTCCAGGCTCTCACAAAGTCATTCCTTAAAGTGACGACTGTTACGTAACATCCTGTCACTTTGGTCTCCACTTAGTCTAAACACATCACCACAACCAGCGTCAACCTCTCACAAAAAACATTCCCACACTTTCACTATATTTCTGTCCTCAAAAACAAGTTCTCCGCTATGCATTTCTCTCTCTGAAGACTCTAGATGACTGTGTTCTGCTTCTTTAAAAACAGATCTACCAAGTAGTATGATTTTGACACTTCATAAAGTAGTAAAGTCCCATTATTATTGGTACAAATTCACCCTCCTGATCCCAATAATGTTTCAGAAGCTGTAAATATTTGTAAACTAGGCTTCTGAAGGTAGACTTTATCCATACTGAAAATTGAATATTCTCCTTCAAAATCTTATAGAGCTGATGAAGGTAGCCTTTAACCATACGTCGCCATATAGAATATTTGTCTCCATGATCTTGTCAAGCAGTCTAGGTTAATGAGATTGTCCAGTTCTTAATTCTGTATTTCCACCATCCAGACTACGGATCCTAAATCAACACTATCTCCGTAAACTGGAGCATCACTGCTACAATCACTTATTTCTCTGGAGCTAGTTATCTTCCTGATAACCAAAGAATCACCCTCCAGCAATTCAGAGAGCTTTTCTAATGTGAAAACTTAAAATATCACGACGGTGAATGTATCCATACACAGTATTCTGGACTCGACATATGATTGATTTACACGCCCATGCAGAATCCCCAGCCTGACCAATTAGTATAGCAACATTTGGCGGACAATAGTGAGATCTCTAGTTGTCTCCCCTTGTGGAATGGGAGCATGGAGGTCTGTGCTAGAACTGGTACCACTTTTTGTCTTTATATTTTAACATGAGTTGATGAGAGGCAGTTGCGAAGCTCTCAGCTTGCATTGACATTTGTTCTGATCGATCACCAAGATCTGCCAACTTCTCACCCCGTTCAATGAAGGCCTGTGGATGAAAAGACAACAAAGCTGTTAAGAAGAATACATACTAAAGATTCAATTTTCGTTGGAGTACAAAATTTCATTATAAAAAGTTTTCAAATCAAGGATTTAATTAAGATTGGACAGCAATCTATTTCTATATAAGCCATCTTCATCATATGATTGTTTTAGTGTTAAAAATAAATAAATGAAGAATAAAGAAAATATATTCGCGGTTTATATAGAGTACACTCAGATTTTTGTGTTATATATCCATAACATAAAAAATCTATTCAAATTAATCCTTATAATTCAATTTACTAAAGATAATCTCTTCAATATTCAAAATTCATTATGGGACTCTTTTGTCTATGAAATCATTACGCCGTCATCTCAGCCAATCAGAAGCAACGTTATAAACGGCGACACCATTTTTCCCTTTATGGGCTGATAAAGTAAATTTTTAAGCCAATGAAAATGCTCGTAACAAGCAAAATTGAATTATATTCTAATAAAATTATTTGATGACCATTAGAAAATGTAAATTCTCATCACTGATGTTATTGTTTTAAAAAATTGGTATTGAAGAATTTACAAGGTAAAAAATTGCGGATATGTAGATCCTGCCACAGTTTGATAACTTTATAATTTCAGGCAGAAACATGTACATCATCTAAAATTTTAGGTAAGCCATTAATATGTACCTTGTGTGCCCTTCCGATCTCCCCTGCGGCACTTGTGGTCTGTGTTTGTAGATGCTGCATGCCTCCAGTCCCTGGTAACCGAGTTGCCAGTCCCCTCGGGCCTTTCCCGCTCATCTCACCAACTACAACATATCATACATAGTTATTTTCCATATAGCAAAAGTCATTAGTCTTGTCCCCTCGGGCCTTTCCCGCTCATCTCACCAACTACAACATATCATACATAGTTATTTTCCATATAGCAAAAGTCATTAGTCTTGTCTACTTTAAAATTGATACCTGTGGTACAAAGTAAGACAGCTTACAAGTTTAATGTACAACTTATATCTAAATAGCTAATAATTTGTTTTTAAAATGGTCAAATTGAATTTCACAGACAACTTCAATGGCAGATTTGCAATCAAACTGGGAAAATTATACTTTAATTATTAGATAGTTTAAGTTAACTATACAATTCAGAGCTGTATTACAAGTTTAAACCAAAAAGTCTTAGCATTCTTGGTTGAAATTTACTAGATATTCTAGCAAGCTAGGTCTTGGAAAAATATTACCCCCCTTCTCACTTACATAACTCTTCCCTGTCCAAAGTTGACGCCCCTCCTCCAAACAAACTCCTTAAAAAGCCCTGTTTTGGCGCTTCCGGCGTCTCGCAAGGTAAAAACAAATCGGCCAACATTTCATTCAAGTTATCACTGAAAATTGAAAACAAAAATAATAAAAATAATACTTTCAGAAAAATAAATTAGGCTATATATACAACATCTACTATTACACTACCCTCTTCCACAGTATGGCAGGCACTCTCTTATGAAGAAGAGTTGTTAACAGTCAGTTGTCTTTTTCATTTTGTACTTTCCCAGAGTCTGCATAAAAATCTACATTTCTGGATTTTGCATACAAATAAATTGTTTTGATTTGGTTTAATGCATTTAAATATTATATTCTAATTAATTAATTAATTATAATCTTAATTTATTATTAAATAGGTACTACTGTCATTTTAGTGCTAGGTTTCAGTGGTTTGGGAAAGCATGATCATTTAGAATGATGGCTTTTGCTCAATACTTGGCATTTACTCCACCTGGGCCCAATCTCTTACCTAGGCTAGCAGTAACATGTTATTACCTTATATCAGCAGAAAAGGAAAGTTTCTGGATCTCTGTTGGTGAGCACAAATAGCAAGCATGGCCATTACTACTGAAGCCAAACGTTCGGGCAATCCGGAGATCGGTAAGTGGCAGGAAATCCATGTCAAGTAGAGGCTTAAGGCTGGGTAGACTGAACACTGTTATATGGCCGTTGGCAATATAACATGCTAAACATACACTATCTAGAAAGAAAAAGAAGGAAATAAAACATTAATTGGTATAAGTAATATCGCTCAACACAGAAGGAATCAAATGAAAATACTTTCAAATTAGTTGTGATTGTTTGCCTCTCAAACCAATTGACATAGATGTGTAAGGTTTAGATTTTCATAGTAGAGGAAAGCCAGAGTTCCTAGGGGAAAATCATCAACCGAAAAGTCTTTAACTTGTAAAAAAAGGTGGAGGGCTTGTAAGAAAATGTCTGATACATGAACCATAAGACCACCAATGCCTATTGCAAGCATTGGAAAAAGGTATAATTCATTTAAACATTTCATAAACTACTGATTTCACATAATTGCGCTCATTTTTGTTCTTAAACAGACAAGGTTGTAAAAAGATCAAATTCAATAACGCTTATGTTGAAATGTTGATGAGTCAACTTACCACGTAATGAAACAACATCTGCCCTCACCACAAAGGAGGCATCTGTGATCCGTGTCTTATATGGACAGGTTTGGGAAGGCAGGGAGACAACCTGTGGAGAAGATCACATACTCAGTACAGTGTTGGAGTCTATACAGTATGTAGTTTTATTGTATAGATACTGGTGAATACTGTCAACCAACATATTTACTGTGACAACTTAGTTTTACATTATCATACATAACAACCTTTTCTATTCCAGCAAATGAACTTCACTACAGCATTATCATAAAAGTTCTACGATCGTTAATTCAAGAGCAAATTGACTCGCTATTTTAGAATCCTTTTTGGCACTTCTGTTGTTGCATTTCATCCTGAATACCAACCGTGAAGTCTACTTACCCTTGCTTGTTTTTCTGAGCAGATTATGGCAAATTGTTTATCACTGATCTCTGTAGAAGGGGATGGAGAAATTCTTGGCTTAGGAGTAGTAGGGGTTGGATCTGTGTGACAGGGATAAGCATTACTATACTAAATCAGGACTAAATCAAGTGAAAATGATTGAATTGGCTTCGTTCAACAATAAAACATGTTTATTAGCGAGTTGATTGACTTCACATTTTTCCATGTTGGACAAGTTTACTCCTTCTGGTAATAAAAGCGACAAAAAGGCTAAATACTCTTTTTTAATTTAGATTAATTGACATAAGTAACACTAAATGTCCCCCCCCCCCCCCTATTTAATGTTAAGGACACAGCCATCTTTTGTTGACGACAATCTGTTATATTCTGTCCTCTTTTTTGATACATTTCACATAAAATAAACTTGTTTTATCTTGCATATAGTTTAATTTCAATCGGTTTACCTGAACAGGACCAGTAATCTATAGAGTTCTGTAGTGAGGCTTTGGTGACTATTTTGATGTCCTGTCCAAACTTACTTCTATCTCGCTTCTCTTTGTCTTTACTCTCCTTCTTCTCCTGCCACTGTTCAAACTGTGTGGGGATCAATGTGCCCGTACAGTCTAGGAAAGACATGGTTAATACTGAACCCTTCAGTCGAATTAATGTACCTGTAACACACAAATTCATGGTGGTGATCAATATATATCATTAGTTAAAGTAAGTACATGTAACAAAATAATTAATCATTGCAGCGAAACATAAATCCCAACTTTCGGTTAATTATTTCTGTCCATCTTATTGTTTTGTCTGTAAGAAGTTTTTTTTTTATTAAAGACTTCAAAATATATCTTACCTATTTGGTTGACATATCTTTAACATATCGCACATTAATACAACAGACCTGGGACTTGCCCCTCACCACCTCCCTTTTTTAAAGTATGGATGAAAGACTTTCAACTTGGGGATGCTATGACATTTTGTATGCCTCTCTGCCCCCCCCCCCCAGACTCTTACATCTCGCGGACACTATGACGTGTGTGCCTTTCTGCCCCCCAACCCCTCTGAGACTTACCACTAGGGGACACTGTGACATGTCATGTGCCTCTCTGTCCACCACCCTCACTTACCACTCAGGCTCAGGGACACTATGACAGGTTGTGTGCCTCTCTGCCCCCACCACCCTTCTTGAGATTTACCACTTGTTGTGGGCCTCTCTGCCCCCCCCTCCCTTCACTTCACCCCTCAGGGACACTATGACAGGCTTTGTGATTCTCTGCCCCAATCAAACCCTCACCCCCTCTCAGACTTACCAATCGGGACACAATGATAGGTTTGCGCCTCTCTGGCCCCCACCCCCTCTGAGACAACCACTCGTGGACACTATGAGAGGTTGTGTGCCTCTCTGACCCCCATCCCCACCCCCTCTGAGACTTACCACTCGGGAACACTATGACAGGTTGTGAGCCTCTCTGCCCCCCCCCCCCCCCCCAATCACCACCCCTCGGAGACTTACCACTCGGGGACAGGTTGACAGGTTGTGCGATTCTCTGCCCCCCACCAAACCCTCTCCCCCTCCGACACTTACCACTCGGGGACACTATGACAGGTTGTGTGCCTCTCTGGTCTCCTTGTAGAGGTAGATTTAACACTATCACTATCACTGAACCTAAACTGGTTCCCACCCATAAACATGGACTTGTAAAATTATCTGAAATATAAACAAAATATTCTATAAAATAACTGATTCTATATTGTACAAGTCATCATCCATCTGACTTCAATTGTCAATGATCTATTTATATCTTTATTAAAGAATGAGATGAACTTTCAGAGTTTAAATCTGGATTGATCTTCCACTATAATTATTACTCAATCACAAATAAAAATTGGTCTTGATTAGTGACGATTATACATTAAAAACCCTGTTCCCAGAGTATAATAGTCAGTTGTACATGTACCTAACTATGCTGTGCTTTCATTATCAATTTAGTTTAATATATTATACAGTAAGATTACATCAACAAATTGAAATGAACCTGTTTTTCTAGCATATGAATCTGCGAACACTAATGATTGGATTGCCTCCCTTGACACATTCTCTAGACTTGACATGCTAGAACTGCGAGACCTCGAAAAGGATGCCCCGTCGGATTTATCTGAAATTCAAATCAGCATAAAATTAATTGCATAAAGAAGTCAATTTCATAACAATTTAATAACAAGAGCAAAATTACATTTATTCAATAATTGAAGATATTATGATTTTGTTGCAAATTACATTTCTTTTTTATGATTTTATTATATAAATATAAATTTAAATTAATTTTTGTATACAAAAGATTTTTATTAAAATTAAGTAATTGCATGTAACTAACATTATTTTTACAGTAAATGGTAAAAACCTGAAAAAGAGAGTTAACAATCAAGTTATGCATCATTAGCAGGCAAATGTTGAAAATGAATAACAAATATGCTCTTCTTCACATAGTGAAGTCTTGTGCATTTAGCAGGTATTTTAGATAATTGAAATTAAGGATATTAAATGGAGCAAAATTGGATGAAAAATTCACCACAGCATGTTGTTTAAACAATACTGGGAAAGAATGAGGGGATCAATAGGGGAAAAACAAAGGATTTCAAATATGGTATAACTCCGCAAAAATCGGAGCAAACTTTCTTTGATAGTAAGATGATAATAAACCCAATTCAATCATAGATATTAAGTTAATGAGTTTTATGAATCTTTGAATATTATTACATCCATACACTGGCTATGAATATGATCCATACAAATGTTTTTTAGTATATTTTTGTTCATTTTAAACAATAAAGAGAAAACAGAAAATGGAAAATGAAATGTTATATCACTCCTATTTCTATGCCATGCTGTTATCAACTATGAGATATTACAGCTATTTCAATCCGTGGTGTAAGGGTGCTTGGTCTTACTGCCCCTGGGATCAGGTGTTGCTAGATTATAACAACTTATCTTCGGTAATCGGAGACCAAATTGCCATTTTTGTCAAATAAAAAAAATTAAATTCAAAAATTGAAGAACTGTTGAAAGCGTAAGCTTTAGAAAGATATTACAATCCTTTTAGAGAATGTGCTTGTGATGAAAAAAAAAAACATGGTAAAAACCAGATTATTCACTCATCCCTGGGGGGCAGTTTTTAACAGTCGGGAAAACAGCATGCCAAAAGGAAGTTTTTGTTTCCATTAATGTTCTTGTTGTTTACATAATGATTTTATAAGAAAGTATGAAAAAGGGAGATAACTGTGTAACATGCTGTAAAGTGATTCATTTATTGTTTGTTGACATGCAAAAAATGGTTGTTAACAAGATCATGCTGAAAAAAGGCTGTGCACTTTTGTGATGAAAATGTATATAAATATATTTTTTTTCTCTCTCGTCATTTACCAAAAATCTATTAAATCCCATCTTAGTATGATTTTCAGTAAAAGCCACTTCGATACATCCTGAGATATGTATCTGGATGGATCTTTAATGCATTATATGTTGCTGCTGAGTGTTAAGATATTAATTAAAACTGGGAGAATAGTTTTTAAAAAAATCAACGACAATTATGCAATCCCTGCTGAAAAAAGTGACTGCTTCGTGTTTCTCATAAAAAAAGACAAACAAATATTATTTGATTAAGTTTTTTTTTAAATGTCCTAAATGATGAGACCATAGGATGAGACAAGCAGAACTGTAATGTATGATTTCAGCAGGGCTTGCTGAGAAAGGGTTTTTGCTGAGGAAAGAGGATGTTGTCTCCTTGATTGACTTACCACAACACATGTCGGGTCTGAGATAGACTGAGGGGTGACAAAAAACACACACAGTTACACACAGTTACACACACGAACACACATGTCCCGCACCGACCCCGACACTGACCAGTACACCGCCAACCAGGGGAGACAAAGCCAGTGTTAAAGGGACGATGCACAGGTATTTATAATATGTACTGAATTCTTTTAAGTTAAAATAAGAAAATACACTTTCAGTTATCTACCAAGATTATTTTCTCAATTAACTATTTATTATGAATGAAATTAAGTTTGAATTAGAGCATAATTATTTTCCTGTACAGAAAATATTTACAAAAGCTATTGAACACATAAATATGAAACATTTTTATTTTGTTATAGTTAAATACATCAAGATAGATAAACTGTTTTATATGATTATCAAGATCAGGGAATGGAAAGGAAATAGTCAGATTTTACACGACAGAACAAACACACAAACAAATCAAACTTTTTCTTGTTGATGGGAAACAGGCTAATACCTATTGTGCTCTACAAAAGGCACATAGGGCCTGTGATGCTTATTTCATCTGATCATTTCATTCAGTTTAACATGCTTGGTGAGATAACCCCCTGGACCTCCAAGCTTTATCCTGGACCTTAATCCTAAAAAGCTACAACCCAAGGACCATGCAGGCTCCAATAATGTCGAACACTCCACTTTCATCTTGACTACATATAAGACATACAATTTTTGTAACACTTATCCTAACTCAGAAGTTCTTTGCCATGTTCTTGAAGTTACAAAAGTAACTTGCCCTATATAGGATTCCTGGAGTTGCAATTTTAATTTGATTATGATTTTTCGTAACTGATTTTTTTTACTACTAAAAAAATGTTTGCTAGAAAGCAGTGATGTGTTTCAGCATCTACAAACAGTGTAAGTAAATCTGTGGCTCCAACGACTGATAAAACTGAAAATGTATGCACCAAAATACATTTATCTTTAAATGTTGTGAAATACTCTAAGTATAACAAATATCTGATCTTGCACTCGTTTTTTGTCTGACAAGGGCCCAGTTACATGTATTCTGTAACTTTAAGAATTCCTTAACTTAAAATTCTAAAACAAGCAAAGCATTATAGAAGTTAAGGGGAAATTGTTAGTTAAGGAACTTTCCTTATCTTCTGTAATACTTTCCTATGGAGTAATGCTTTCCTATGGAGAATTTTAAAGATAAGAAATTCCATAAAGTAAAGGAATTTTGTGAAACTGGGCCAAGGTTAAAGTATAAGGATCTGTGGGACATCAGTAGAAACACTAAAGGAGTCACATAGATACATCTGATTGGGTGTGGACAGTGACCTTTGTGTTGTGTGACCCTTATGACCTTTGTGACCTCCAGTGAACCTATAAATACCTGAACAACAGAGGACTGGCATATGGACATGGAGATCCAGTGTTATATGATCAGCACAGTGAAACCTAGTTAGAAAGACTAGAGAAAAGATAAAGGTGGACAGTAGAATAGATAGAGTCATAGGTCAGAAAGGGATAAAGGTTCAAGGTCACCGAAGAGAGAAACATTAGACTAACCATTTGGGTTCAAGGTCACTGTAGATTAATTACACTGGATGATTGAAGGATCATCATAGGAGGGGGTAGAACCAGAATTAAGGGTCGTCTGGAGAAGGGATTTTAATCTATGATTGTATAATAGTTTACTTTAATCTTAGGCATTTTAAATTTAGATTTGAAATGTGCACACTTCAACATGATTTTCTTTAAAATCACTGTACCAGTTTGTTTTAGTCTCCATAGAGACCACTCATTTCTCCGACCAGCAGCAGGATGCCACAGAGGGTAAAGAGTTTCTGTTTATCTTTCTTTAACTTATAGTGTGGGATGATATATACTTGTTAACACACATTATTGGTACAGACAAGACAGACAATAACAAAACTACTGGTAACCTTACATATGAAAGTAGGATCTTTATACCCATAATGATAAAGGTGAATACCAATATTTGTTATCTCCCCTACTTCCCTCATTGTATAGTGCAGTAAAACCCTTCCCCACAAACATGGTTGTATTGTTCCCACATATACACATGATCATGTGGTTCCCACATATACATATGATCATGTGGTTCCCACATAAACACATGATCATGTGGTTCCCACATATACACATGATCATGTGGTTCCCACATATACACATAATCATGTGGTTCCCACATATACACATAATCATGATTCCCAAATGATGGTATGGCATACAGCTTACTATTTCAATGCAGCGATCTTTTAAGGAAAAAACTAACTTAGACACAATGCAGAAATACTTCAACTGTTCACTTCCTGGGAAACTCAGACAACTAATTTGCTAAATATGTTGACTTTCTGTTTCATACAGAGTTTTTGTTTTTGTTTTGGTCTTCGAAAAAAATCAATTTTTCTCAGAATTGTTTCTTTTCCAATAACTTGAAAATTTCATCCTTGCACAATGCATGACTTGTTAAATGTCTTTTTTATTTTTTGCATTGGACAGTTTCTGTTCTTTGTCAGTACCAAATGTTCTGCTTGAATAACAAACATGTTTATAATATGCTATATAATGAAATTAACTGAGAAAGTATTACATGTCAAAAGCGATACCGTATTTTCCGGACAATAAACCGCATCTGTGTATAAGCCGCAGAGGCCTTTTTTACGATTTTTTCAGGTTTTGTACACGTATAAGACGCACCGTTATATTAGCCGCACCCAAAACTTAGGCCCATGTACCAACGTAACCATCTGTGTACATACGATCGATCTCTATTGAAGTAGGGGTAATGCTTATCGATCGTTTATAATCACGAAAATTGTCTGTAAACTTGTACTGTAAATATATAACAAGTAACACTCACTATTATGTTAACATCTTTAGCAAAATGGACTTGGCCATGTTTCTGTTCCTTGTTTATTCTGCTATTACGTAAGCCTACTTTGTGTAAACAAACATGGCGACCGTACGATTTCACGCTTACTCTCTCTCATATTTCAGCATGCCGGTTAAAACTTTTTTCAGTAAGCATATGATTTTATTTTATCTCTATTTTGATATATTTCGTGTATTTATTATATTGATGTGTAAAGGATTTACTGTATTATCAAGGCTTGCATCATTAACCTAAATCTGACTTCGATTAGAGTGTTCTCTGTCAATTTGCAATCCCATGATGCAATTCACCGAAGCCTTATTTTTGTAAACTTCCGGATATTATTTTCGCTACAGAGATCGATTAAATGATTTAAATATGACTGTGCGATGTTTTAACTCGGTATAATGTTCTAAATTACATGTGATTTACGTTTATAAAATTGATTGCTGATTATTTCATTAAATCACGGCGACAGGATTTCGGGAAATTCCCCTGTTGACCGACATATGTGTAACACGTACGTGTGCAAGTTTGAGTTCATGCTTACTCTCGTTCATATTTCAGTACGCCGATAAAATACTTTCTTCAGTAATGTTATGCATAGGAATGGATTATATTTCTTTTTTGATATATTTTGTGTAATAAATATATCTTGGTGTAAAGAGTTACTGTATCAATCGACTTCGTTTAGAGTGTTCTTCCACTGTTTGTTAACTAGGTATCCCATGATGCAATTCACCGAAGCCTTATTTTTGTAAACTTCCGGATTAAGACCTCGTGGTGTTTGCCGCTGCAGAGATCGATAAAATGATGTTTTATAGACTGTTCGATGCTTATAACATCGCTAGAATGTTCTAAATAACATGTAAAACACGCGAATAAACTTGATTACTGATTATTTCATTGAAATCACAGAGACAGGATTCCGAGAAATACACATGTTGACAGAGTGTAACACGTGTGCAAGTTAGCAGTCATTCATGATCAGAAGATCGTTTTCTTGTACACACATAATATTTAAATAATATATTTAACTTATTGTTCGATATTTGATGATTTTTGACGTTTTAGTTATAATTTTCTTGGTAACAATCCTGCAGCAAATCGATAGTGAAATCAGTCCGCCATTGTGTTGTGACTGTAAACAACCACGCTTCATTCGGCCGATTTTCCGTGAATTAAACAATTTTACGATTGAATATGTATCTGGTACGTTATTATTTTTTATCTTTATTATATTTTCATCACATATTATATCGTTTAAACACTTTTACAGTGATTTTTTTCGGTGTATAACTTTACTAAACCGCCATTGTGTTGTGAACACGTTTCTGTCGGCGGATTTCCTTGAATTAAACAATTTTACGAGTGAACATGCATCTGATACGTAATTATTTTCATCTTTAATATATTTTCATTGCATATTTGATCTTTTAAACACTTTTACAGTGATTTGTTCGATGCATAACTTTACAAAAATGGCGAGTAAAACTTACGATTTTCACATGTGAATCACGACGTAATAATGCAAAAACGTGGTCAGATTTTGGTTTTCGTCCACGGATAAGCCGCACTGGTGTATTAGCCGCACTCCCGATTTTCAGGGAAAAAAGTCGCGGCTTATACTCCGGAAAATACGGTACTATTTATATAATTTCCTAGATCAATATCCTCTTTTAGATAAAATATATAACATTGGTCAGTACATCATGAAAGTTTGAAGTATTTCCTACCGACAACATACAACAACAAAAATTGTGAGGACGTGAACCCTTCCAATTTTATCATTATTCAGAGTAATTCCCAATTGCTATTTTTCCTATCAAATAATTATTTGTACCTGAACTTCACAAACATTGGGAATTACACTTACCTAAGTATTATAATATATCATATAAGAGCAAACTTAACCTTTACTATATAAAATTCTATAATTTATAACATAATGGAAATGTCTAAAAGCAATTATACAATATGAATATAATTCAAGCCATCCATGATAAAATTTCATTTTACTAAATCTACTGGTAATGTTTATCTATGGCCAAGTGCTACAAGAATCAAAGACAAAATATTAAAATTCATTGCTTTAGCACTCAGGGAGATGTTTTGGTTTTAAGATGAGAATCAAAACATAAGATTACTTTCTTAAAAGTGCTCTAGTTATTTGTGTGGAATTTCTTTTAACAAATATCCAAAGTCTTAATCTTTTCTTAAAACCCACAATCTTAGTTCAAATGATGGTATGTAAACTTTGCTAATAAACGGCTCACAATAATTGGAATAAAGAGATAATAAAGTGACTGATTAATCACTAACAACAATACAATGGTATATCAATGAATTGTTTTTAACCGATAATTTATAATAAATGCCTATAAATAGCTACAGCTAACCATCTAAGCTAGAATTCGCCAGACCAGCCATACACAGAACAGCTTTAACATTGGGCCACAGCATTTTCAATTGGTATAAATATGTTCAGATTCTTTAAGACTGATTTCCTTTCACAAATTATTCAAATACAATGTCATTTCCTGTTGTAAAAATAACACTTTTAAATACATAAAACAAAGTTATTGATTTACAGAAAAAGGTTAGAATAATGAATGTGTAAAAGCAGGATATGTGGCATTAATCTAGTGAATGAAGATTCATTGTAAAAATTGGTGAAACAACAAATGAAAGTTGATATTATCTTTTTGTAATTTTGTTAGTGTTAAAACTGTTCCCTGACTGGCAGACATGCTGTGATAGATTGGAAGGGTTCTAGTCCTGCATTTCTAAATTAATAGGGTGAGCAGAAGCACCTCCTCCATTCGTCTCCTCCATTGAAGCCACGCTCTGCGCCTTCTGAAGTTTTCGGTTGCCTTGCGACCTCGTCCGCTTCAATTCGGGAGGATGTGGTCGTTTTTGCTTTAAGCAGGTTGGACTCATACACACACCATTTATCTAGTAGTGAAGTTTGTGGGAGAAAAAAAAAGGACAAAAAAATTTGAAAATAATTTCTCACCACCAAAATAACACCTGTTGGTATCTAGCAAATTCTCATCTGGAAGTTTGTTGTAAAAATGAAACTCCCTCATGAAAATTTGTAATAAAAAAAAAAAAAAAAAAAAAAAAAAATCAAAGTCGATACAATACCTGATGCATGACTGTAAACTTCTATTTTAAATGTTAATACTGGCAGGAGATATATTTGCCTGCTATATACTACCAGGGATGGGAGTACCCAAGCTAACTACCACACGGGAGGGGACATACTCAGGAAACACACACAGGAAAAGGCAAACAAGGAACATCAGTATTAAAGCTAATAACACCAAGACAGATAACAACATGCATCTACACAGAGGTAACATGCCAATCTATTGGAAGGTCAGTCACCATTCAACCTACGAAAGATTTTCTTCAGCAGATACAACCAGTCAAATAAGGACTGTCAATGATGCTAATTCAAGATTTTGAAAAAGAATTTAACTTTAGTTTACATTCGGTAACACATGCTGTAGATTGCAATGCTGAAGAAAATCTACTACAAGCTAATCTATTGTCTAGAACTAGAATGGAAAATGATACATATTAGTCCTATGATGTCATCGTGCCGAGATTAGTGCATGCATTTACAAGTTTGGGCCACATTCTCTTACCCTGAAAAATCCAAGAGAAAAAAGAAGAGATGGAAAAAATATATATAAGGAAAAAGAACAACCGCATGTACATACAATCAAACAAATCGTACAAAGACATGGTCATTAGTTGTGTGCAATGAAGAAATACATATTATATATACAAGCCCACGTCATATCATCCAACCAAAACAAGGGGTTATAGGGGAGCAAATATATGATGAGATGCTGAAACGACAGAAAGATGGTGAGAGGTAAAGACGAGTTATTTAGGTTAGCTAGCGGCTATATCATCAGCAGTAGTAGACATACCCATCCCGCCACCATGGCAAATTTCTTGAACAGACATCTGACGGATGACAGTCTTTCCTTTATCATCTGACAGGTCAATGACCTCTATCTTGGGCCTCGTCCGCTCCTCATTCTCCTTGCCTAGCACTATGGATTTAACCTTAACACTCATCCTGCGTAGGAAGCCCCCAGAGTGTACACTAGGGTCTACATCGTACGTGTCCCCGTGCCCGTCTGGATCATCCTTTCCTCCCCCCGTATCACTACCCTCATCACCGGAATGCTCTGGTTGTGGGTCGGTCTCTGTGTTTGGCAATGACAAATCAATCAAATTTGGTGGTTTGACTTTTGATTTCTTTCGAGAAAATTTAAATCCCTTCATTGAAAGTTTTCGCTGTCTGTGATTATCCTTTGGGACCTCTACCGAGGATGTTGTATCCACTTCCGGGTCAGAACATGACCTTTCTCGATTTGTTGGAATGTTGTCCTGATTATGCACTATTTCCAAAGCTTGACGGGCCCGACTAGGGTCAGACAGAGCTTTACATGCAGGCTGTTTTTGCACAGCCTTCAATGCATTTTCTGAACTTGATTTATGTGGATTTAACAAGGAGAAATGCACTTGCTGTTTTGAGTCTGGCACAGAGATTCTGCGATGTCGCGGTGGTCTTATGGGTACTGGGTCGTCAGCGATGTGTTTTAACTGTTGAAGCCTATCCTGATCCTGAATGTTTGCAGGTATTGCTTTATTGTTGTTGTCCAGGTCTTCTGCCATTGTAGCTTTCTCAGCACTATCAATGTTTTTAAGGAAAAATTGAGTTTCTCTGTGAGCACTATCCGAACTCTCCTGTATGGCAGTAAGCCCAACTTCGGTATGGGATTGTATTTTCTTTCTTGATGGATTGGGGTTTGGGCTGGAGGGGGGGCTAGACTGAAAACATCAGAAAATAAAACAACAATGGAAAACAAAATTGAAATTAAACCAAAATGAAAATGAATAAAATAAAAATTAAGTGCTTTAAAAATGATAAACAACTAAATAAAGCATGTTGAGCGGGAAAAAACATAAGGTAAGGTGCATTGTGATTTCTACCGGATAGGACAATGATACAAAAATTATTTCTGAATATATACAAAAACATTCTTGGATGATGTCAATCTAAGCCAGCTAGAAGCACATTGCGACAACGCTATAGGTAAACATCCATGACATATAGAAGCAAGACAAAAGGGAAACCTAAATAATCATAATATCCCTGGCAATATAACCACAGTCTTAAACAGTCCAATCTAACTAGACTTCGCTAAGATAATGATCATATTAATAAAATGACTGATAATAAAAGCCAAAATCAAAATTAATTATAGAAATTGTTATGCAGCTAAAAGCGAGCAAATTGAAAGATAATTAATAAATCAAATCATAATAATTAAAAGCTGCCAAAGAAAAAAAAAAAATTCAAGAACCCCTCAAGGACTGGAGTTATCTCCCTGGACTTTCTCTAATAGAGATGATTTTCACACACTTCTAAACATGTCTAAATACATCAATCAAAAGTAGCAACATAATCATAATAATAACTGTCATAACCTTTAATTTCTCAGCATAATGTTAACAAATAGTTTTGTTGCACTTTATTTTCATGAAACAACCCCATGAAAATGGCTTGGTTTACCATAAACCATTCTTTTGTTGTACTTTTTTTCATGATAATAACACCAACAAAATCATTGGATTACATTATCTGAATGATGTTGTTTGATCGCAGATGTACTCTAGTTGTAATTCTTTACATATAATCATGTTTGGTGTTTGTCAAAGAGTGTAATACTTATACTGTTGTCATCATTACAATATGGGCTACAACAATTACAATACATGACAAAATACTTTTGTTAAAAGCACTACAATTATAAATGTTATTTATCGACTCCTTTCATCTGTATGCTACTTTCCTACAGAAGTATAGTCTGGGTCACATTCCTCGGTATAATGTATCCATAATAACGGTGCCCCATGGTCAATTACTATAAATAGCTTTTGACCTTAAATTTGAAGGTTATAATATTTATCGGTCTGTGTAATGCACCAGTATGCACCAAACAAAACACAACCTTTTTAACATCTGTGACCCAACAACATTGTTAAAATATCTGTTCTGAATCAATTCGATGTCAAACATGCTAAATATTTTATCAAAATTACATAAATCCAATTTTTTTATTAACGTTATTAACTAGTGATTGACATTTAGCTCACCACGTGGCTTCTTACTGTTCACAAGTTTGGAGTTGCTTCACAATTTCAGTTAAGCTAGGATGCATGCACTTCTATATATTCAATTCCTAATTCTAATAAGAGAAAAATTGCTTTTACAGAGGCTATCAAAGAACTTTTTTTTTATCCCAGACTAATATCAATATTTATAGGCTTATTTTGCCTCTGGGTAGTGAATTTGAGGTTTGTATGAGGCAGATGCCAGTTACTGACAGTAGGTACTGTGTTTTCCTCTGGAATTCTTGCTACCATCCACCATCATCACTCAGTAATCCTTAGATGACCACAGTTTATAACAGTTCATAAAATGCAAACAAACCCATCCAAAATCAAAGTAATACCATCTTCTTCTAAAGAAGGTTTTGATAGCTTCATCTTACTTGATCTTAATCAAATCTTGGTGTAACATATGATAAAATGATCTATAGTATTCAAGTCTATCAATTCCAATTTTTTCATTCAGCAAAAGTCTATTTACTGAAATTTGTATTTTCACTTATAATTAACATTTCTGATTTGAAAACATCAGAAAATAAAAACAACAATGGAAAACAAAATTGAAATTAAACCAAAATGAAAATGAATAAAATAAAAATTAAGTGCTTTAAAAATGATAAACAACTAAATAAAGCATGTTTCCAATAGGACAATGATTTTATTTTTTGAATATATACAAAAACATTCTTGGATGATGTCAATCTAAGCCAGCTAGAAGCACATTGCGACAACGCTATAGGTAAACATCCATGACATATAGAAGCAAGACAAAAGGGAAACCTAAATAATCATAATTATAACCACAGTCTTAAACAGTCCAATCTAACTAGACTTCGCTAAGATAATGATCATATTAATAAAATGACTGATAATAAAAGCCAAAATCAAAATTAATTATAGAAATTGTTATGCAGCTAAAAGCGAGCAAATTGAAAGATAATTAATAAATCAAATCATAATAATTAAAAGCTGCCAAAGAAAAAAAAAAAAATTCAAGAACCCCTCAAGGACTGGAGTTATCTCCCTGGACTTTCTCCAATAGAGATGATTTTCACACACTTCTAAACATGTCTAAATACATCAATCAAAAGTAGCAACATAATCATAATAATAACTGTCATAACCTTTAATTTCTCAGCATAATGTTAACAAATAGTTTTGTTGCACTTTATTTTCATGAAACAACCCCATGAAAATGGCTTGGTTTACCATAAACCATTCTTTTGTTGTACTTTTTTTCATGATAATAACACCAACAAAATCATTGGATTACATTATCTGAATGATGTTGTTTGATCGCAGATGTACTCTAGTTGTAATTCTTTACATATAATCATGTTTGGTGTTTGTCAAAGAGTGTAATACTTATACCGTTGTCATCATTACAATATGGGCTACAACAATTACAATACATGACAAAATACTTTTGTTAAAAGCACTACAATTATAAATGTTATTTATCGACTCCTTTCATCTGTATGCTACTTTCCTACAGAAGTATAGTCTGGGTCACATTCCTCGGTATAATGTACCCATAATAACGGTGCCCCATGGTCAATTACTATAAATAGCTTTTGACCTTAAATTTGAAGGTTATAATATTTATCGGTCTGTGTAATGCACCAGTATGCACCAAACAAAACACAACCTTTTTAACATCTGTGACCCAACAACATTGTTAAAATATCTGTTCTGAATCAATTCGATGTCAAACATGCTAAATATTTTATCAAAATTACATAAATCCAATTTTTTTATTAACGTTATTAACTAGTGATTGACATTTAGCTCACCACGTGGCTTCTTACTGTTCACAAGTTTGGAGTTGCTTCACAATTTCAGTTAAGCTAGGATGCATGCACTTCTATATATTCAATTCCTAATTCTAATAAGAGAAAAATTGCTTTTACAGAGGCTATCAAAGAACTTTTTTTTTTATCCCAGACTAATATCAATATTTATAGGCTTATTTTGCCTCTGGGTAGTGAATTTGAGGTTTGTATGAGGCAGATGCCAGTTACTGACAGTAGGTACTGTGTTTTCCTCTGGAATTCTTGCTACCATCCACCATCATCACTCAGTAATCCTTAGATGACCACAGTTTATAACAGTTCATAAAATGCAAACAAACCCATCCAAAATCAAAGTAATACCATCTTCTTCTAAAGAAGGTTTTGATAGCTTCATCTTACTTGATCTTAATCAAATCTTGGTGTAACATATGATAAAATGATCTATAGTATTCAAGTCTATCAATTCCAATTTTTTCATTCAGCAAAAGTCTATTTACTGAAATTTGTATTTTCACTTATAATTAACATTTCTATTTGATGTAAAAATAATTTTCTAAATTTTATTTCCAAAGTTTTATTTTTTTCATATTATAATATTGTTTTAAATCAATATTTAATTCCTGCATCATACAGGTGGTGAAGAGTTTATTTCCTCGTATTTCTGGAGTACTTTAGTCCTCAACCTCTGGACATGTAATAATAATGTTAGTAAAACTATGCCTATTACCATTAGTACGACTAGGAAATGATCAGTATCAAATACAGCAATCCATATCATTTCTGACCTTAATCCCTTAATTAATTTTTCACTGTAACCGATGTCTGTTGGCAATTTAAGATATGAAGTTAGTCAGTTATCAAATGATTCAGACATGCCCTACACATATAACAAACTGTCACACTTACTTGATCATTGATAGGTGATCGACAGCCGTCCTCAGTTCCAGATCCTTCCGTATTAGACTGGGGAAACTTTTTGCCCCTAGGAGACCGAGGAGCCCGTTGATAGGGGTCCATAGACCCTTTTAGGGGAGAAAAGATATAACATTTTACTTTTATAATCCAGATATTGCATATTCAGTTAATCAGTTAAACAGATTATGTAAAAATCTGGTAGAATTATTTTTCATTCAATCTATGAATACTATTGATTTTAAAATTTTATAATTTGTGTGAGGCTTACCATATAAATCTGGCGTCCCCAAATTTAACAAACACGTTTTCTGCAGGTAATCTATTATTGCAAGCCCAGATTCATTACCAAACGCAAGTCTGTAAATCAAACAATGACAAATTAGAGTAAAATATCACATCTGATTATCACAATACGTCAGTGAGGAAGCTCAGTCGTTAGGAAAAAGTGACAGCATTGAAACAAACATCACCAAGACCTAGATTCAAATCAGCATCAAACAAATACTGACAGGCCCTGTCCGTATATTTCAAAAGTAGAACGGCCCAACATATAGTAGGCCCTGCCAATGTATATTGTCCTACCAACATATAGTAGGCCCTGCCAATGTATATTGTCCTACCAATATATAGTAGGCCCTTCCTACATATTCCATCTTTGCATGTTACAGAGTTACCTTGTAGGTAGGTATCTATTGACTTTAATTTATCTGAAAAGTATGGTGTTATGCTTGCAAACATATGATGTCAATATTTACCCAAAAGGATAGATGCAAATACATAATAACAAGACTTATCAATGAATGGCAGACGCTACCAATATATAATATTTATGGTAATGTTGGTAAATATGCTGAACAAAACTGAATATCTTTACAAATGATGTTGTTCCCAGACATGTTAACCTTTGGTGACCAAAAAGAGGTAGATTTTTTACTCAAAAGCGGTAGCATTGCACGCGGCATTTTTCGCGGCGCGTCTGAGATATTTAAATATCAATAATATGGAAAATAATTACAAAAACATATTTTGTTAACAAATTAAGTTTTAACTTTGATTATCACCATAGGCCTTGGTAGCTCATTTTGCATTTTTTTAATGTTAATTAAGGCTTACATTAAATTTTGAAGATGCAAAATGCCAATAAATATATTTTATACTTTTATTTCAATGTATATCACCTTTTTTAAATATACATTTTGTCTATTTTTTACCCTCTTTTTTTTTATACATACTGGACTCATTTTCTCTTGATTTATGCAAGAAAAAAATGCAAGAAAAAATTAAAATATTTGTTTCTAAAATTTTCACCAATATTCTAGAGAAATAATCCCCCTGCAAAAAAAAAACCATAAAATTTTTTTTTTCAGTGAAATCCTGAAATTTTATACCTAAATCCGGCTCCTTTATTAGTATCACCCCATTCCAAAATGGCGGCCATTACGATTGCAAAGTTAATGACTTTCAGCAGACACTATACGCCTAGTATTTTACATTAAAAACGTGAGTAAATCATTTCAATTATAAGTAGTGTTTGTTTTTGAAATGATGCTAACTAATTTTAAGCACAAAATTTATTGAAAGGCCAGATTATTGTTTCCTTACGGTAGGCCTACGTAATACACATCGTTACACTCAGACACGTGAAATAAGTGACACCACCAATTAAGCCAAGGTGGAACTAGCCCCAGGCTGTTAATTAGCACCAGTGGGTGTTGGTCAGGGAGTGTTCACACCTCCTTTGTTTACTTAATTATCAAGCCAGTCCCCCTACTCAGTCTGGTATGCATTTTGAAGCCACCATGGCAGCCCCACCCGACTATAAAAATTTCAGAAATCGGAAGAAAAAAAAAATAAAGAAGATGTTTTGCAGAAATCGGAATATTTGGATATTAAAGCGGTAGGCGGAATATCAACCTCAAAAGCGGTAGACTTCCGCCTGAATCGGTAGGGTTAACATGTCTGTTGTTCCACATATAACTTTTGTTCAACACCAGTACAGTGCTCTACTTACAAACCGTAGGAAGAGTTCATGGAGATGTTGGTGATGTTGCCCGGATGTTCGTTGTCCAGCCAGTTCAGCAGACACACTAGATCGGGGTAGAACCCCGCACTGTATTTCTTGCTGCCCGGCCGCACCTTTAATGACGTGCCCGTCTCTATCTGTAATACACAAGGTGTTATACATTCACAATAACAACAAGAGATCCCGTTCGGCCATCTTGTTGACCGATCGGTCCCAAGATGCAATATGCACAACTAGGGTCCTAGGGGAACTTACATATGAAATTTGAGACCGATCGGTCCCAAGATGCAATATGCACAACTAGGGTCCTAGGGGAATTTACATATGAAATTTGAGAAAGATCCCTTCAGTACTTTCTGAGAAATAGCGGTAACAAACTTTAACTATCAAAATCCAAGATGGCCGCCGGTTGGCCATTTTGTTGACCGATCGCTCCCAAAATGCAATATGCACAACTAGGTTTCAAGGGGAACATGCATATGAAATTTGAGAGAGATCCCTTCTGTACTTTCTGAGAAATAGCGGTAACAAACTTTAACTATCAAAATCCAAGATGGCCGCCAGTCGGCCATCTTGTTGACTGATTGGTCCCAAAATGCAATATACACAACTAGGGCCCTAGGGGAACCTACATATGCAATTTGAGAAAGATCCCTTCAGTACTTTCTGACAAATAGCGGTAACAAACTTTAACTATCAAAATCCAAGATGGCCACCAGTCGGCCATCTTGTTGACCGATCCGTCCCAAAATGCAATACTCACAACTAGGGCCATAGGGGAACCTACATATGAAATTTGAAAAAGATCCCTTTGGTACTTTCTGAGAAATAGCGGTAACAAGAATTGTTAACGGACGGACGGACCACAGACGAAAGGCGATTTGAAAAGCCCACCATCTGATGATGGTGGGCTAATAAAACGTATGATACAGACCCAAATACAAATTTTACACTAAGCAAGACCTTGTGAAATATTTATCAATGATTCAATATCATGTTACTGTATTTATTAAATGTAAGAAAGTTTAGTACTTATCGTTACTTTTTAATTAGATGTTTTATTCTAGTCAATACTAGCCACAATATACCTCTAGAGCACTTCTTTTTAGCTCGATCGGTTAAACGACAGACTAATGAGTCAGAAGTCCCGAGTTGGATACTTATCAGAGGCAGTGATTGTGTTCATGTGAAAATCTTGCACTCTGTTACATTGAAACTATCATGACTGCTTTGGCCATGGTGGTCAGCATGCAAGGGGCAGGAAACTTTTGTTATTGGAGTGATACTAAGAGCATTTGGTCTTGATGGTAGCATGCAAACTGTCTTGACTGACTACTTCGCAGTCCATTCCAAAATCGATACCCTACTCAACTTTATCCTTCGATAGAACCACCAGAAAGATACTTTCATCTTTAATATATCAATCTGATGAAATACAGATCCTTATTCTCTTTCCACTTCATAAAGGATCTGACAACATCCTGTATGGGGTGATGTCCTGATGACCTTTCAAATTGACCGATCAAATTGCTAAATCAATTTTTTTGATGGGACAAAAAATTAAGCAAGAGCTGTGAGAATCATTTCCCTGTGGTTAGTCATTTCACCCTAAGAGCATAACATTACTACATATGCATGTTTTCAGTAAATGTAGCGAAGTGGAGTAAATAAATAAAATACAGGTGAGTATCAAAGTCATCAGAATATAACCCTTTCTGGAATATTGTCAGATCCTTTATGTAACAGAGCAAAATTCGAGGATTTCAATTTTAACCAGATTGCTAGGATATGCTACCAATTGTTAGATTCCCCCCCTAGACTGATGTCAAATAACGTGCTCTACATAGGATTCCTGCCACCAAAGCCAAAAATACTATACTACACCTATACTGAATCATAGCTTCATGCTGTTTTAATACTGCAACTATACTGAATTATAGTTTCATGCTGTTTTAATGGGTAATGAACGCATAATTATACACAAAAGCTATGACCTATGCTATTTACTAAAATCAGTTTTAACTTAAGATTCATTTGACTAAAAGCAATGTGATGATATATATTTATTGCTAACATAGTTTAACACTATAAATACTGCCAAACAAAATGGTTATACAGCTAACACTAACAGTTTACTAAATCCAACCTTACAAACACATCTATTGAGCAACGAAATCATGAACGGTGATAAACTTTATCACCGACAGTATACTTTCTTATTCCGATTATTTCACAGTATGATGGAGCTTTTGAATGCTTCATTCATGTAGAGATCATTGAATTAAACTGTATATTATGCTTTAAACAGATGTTTCAAAAGAACTCCCAACAAACAGCACATTGCAAGAAATACTCTATGTTGAAGTGGCAGTATTTAGCAGCGTGTTTGTAAGGTTGGATATCACTGTTGACTTACTAGGCATTCAGCATGTGGTTGGGGTGCGGCAACTATTACTTACTTTGTTACTTACTTTGACGCTGTCAGATGTATTACTTGAGTAGGAACCCATACTACCACTGTGTTGTTGCTGGCTTACCACCGCCAAACTGGGTTTGGGGTAGTCGTAGTCCGGTGAGTCAAGCTCGTCATACACCTCATATATAATGGAGATATCTAAACCCTGTGTTAACATCAAATACATCCATCAGATGCAGGAATATACTATCTTTGTAGCAATATTTAACAATGAAAGTCTTTCTTTTATTTATTATTATTATCTTATTGCATTATTTCCCTTTAAAGCAGGTACTGACTATAAGGTTTTTGTTTGCCAGATTTTAAAATTTTTGAGAAAACTTTGTGAAACTTAACACACAATCCTGTGATAAATCTATAAGTTCCTGTTGATCAGAGTGGATATTTCTACTTACCAAAAACAAAAAAAAAAGATTTCCATTTAAATAAGGTCAGTCATGATATTCTATAAATATTTAAAGTATGCTTTAGAATTTCAGATTTTTAAATTTTGCTTTTAGAATTCCAACACTTTTTCAAAGAAAACTTAATGAAAAACAATTGTCTTTACACCAGAATCATTCCAAAGTAATTTCATCAACACAAGACAAGAGTTTCCCAAGGACAAAGATGGGACTACAACTTGACACTGACTAAAAGCATGTGACCAAGAAAACGTCCCTAGGAAACCCTAATCTCTACTTACTACAACGTCCACCGTGACTTCCTGTTTTGAGTACTTGAAGAGAATCACATGAGTAGCTCCAGCAACACATAACATCCGACTTTCCTGACACAGGTGAATCAAATAGATTGCAAACGGATCATCGTCCTGTCCTTCTGTCTGCTTGAATTTTGGTTTTTCAAATATTTTGGCAGTTTTTAACTTGTATAACACTTGTAAAGTCACTGAAAAAGAACACAATTCTACATTGCATCTTCAATGATTATTGAGTGTGGAATGAAAATCAGATGAAAAAGAACACAATTCTACATTGCATCTTCAATGATTATTGAGTGTGGCATGAAAATCAGACAAGTAAACATTTGCTCTCAAGATTATAGGACTCTCATTCATGGTTTGACTGGTTGGACTTAGTTGTTTGTTTGTGAATTAATGACAAATCTGTAGATTTCCAGAAAGCCTTGACAAACACCTCATATGCCTGTATCAAAATCTGCAGGTCTGTCAGGATTTATACTTAAAATATAACTTAATTACAAACATCTAACCAGTCAAACCACAGAAATCTGCACAGAACTTGTACTTCTTTTCTAAACAAAAGCAAAACATTCATTAGTTAATTAGGTAAGAAAGGACAAAAACAGATGCTTTTAAATGTTTAACAATGTAATATGACTGTAAAATCCTGGAGTAAAATAACAGTTAGCTGTTTAACTCTGACCGCCAAGAGAGGTAACTTACCTGAAGAAGCATCCCAGAATTTCATTGAACCATCAGCATGACTGTAAAACAAAATGTAAATTATTATTTAATGCAGGAACATATACTTAACAGATAGTAATCTGCATGGATACAAGATTATTCATTACTTTTCAATAGTGATGTTTCTTGCGCCAATCTTAAAGTTATTTCAATACAACTTTGAATTCATACCAGATATCATAAAGACACTTGTGCAATGAATAAATATGAAAAAATGACCAAGCCCTGATTTCTTGTAAAAGCGTCAACTTCTGTTTTCAGTTAAAACTTTCTTATGCAACTTGCATCATGTTTTTTTTTTTTTTACTTGAGTCCATTTTCTTCTTTGTTTGATCTGAAAGTTCAGAGCTTGGGGAAAGGTAAAGCTTTAAAGAGAAACTTGTCCTGTCAGTGACTAGTTATCTACCAAATTAATCAGAACTTTACAGAGGATCAGACTAATGACAAAGTCTACAGCTGACACACCCTCTCACATCCACTCGCACCCTCTCACACCTCTCACATACACTTACACCCTCTCACATCTCTCACATACACTTACACTCTGTCACACCTCTCATGCTCTCACACCCTCTCACACCCATTCGCACCCTCTCACACCCTCTCAAACTCTCTCACACCATCTTACCCTGTGATCAGTATTTCAGGATAACTACATGTCGTGGTCCCCCACTCGCCTCCCTTCACAGGCCAGTTCTACAAAATTCAAATTCAAATGTATAATTTTAGTTTTCACAAGTAAACTATCTCCTACCACATTCTTACAATAGAAGGTAGCCATAACTGAAAATTGAAATACAGCACATGAAAGTTTACCACAAAATGCTGTTATTTAATCTCATTTTTTTTATTTTGAAATAACAATCAAAATCATTTTTTTAATTTTGAAATAACAATCATATCAACGTGGTTGTATTGCATGGGTAGCCATGTAATAAAACCTCAGACAACACACGTATTGTATGATAAAAGATAATACACAAATGTCCTTTTTAGGTGTATTTCTGCTGACCTTTTCACTGAATCCTGTGCGCTTGTGTTTGGAGCCGACAGAGTAAAATGCAGGTATGAGATCAGGGGGACAGTCAGCGTAGTATTGGCAAGCCGTCACTGGAGATTCATGTAGGTCCATGGGGTAGGGGTTCTCAAAACATGGGTACCTGTACAGACATATAATTATAGTGATATAGCACAAACATCTTTGAAGGACCCAACACAATCTGAATCAGATATTTTCTATTTCAAAAATGTTTGCCATAATTTGCAAAAGGATTTGCGACAGACAATAGCAGTTTCATTAATGAAACAAAGCTGTACCTACGTACAGAAGTGAAATGCGTTTAAAAATACAGTGAAACCTGTACAACCACCAAAGGGACTAAGGAAATATGCACTTTACAGCCAAGTGGTCTTTATACACAGGTCAAATTGTGTTGTACTGATCATTTGGAATTAATGATGCGGTCTTTATACAGAGGTGGCCACTAAGCTAGGTAGATTCAAATGTACTTCTATGTGTTTTAAAATCAATGGCAATGTCATAAAGAGAGCAAGTATGATTACCAACTATAATGACTAGGATCGAAGTAAAGTAGAAATGAATTAACTTCAATAATCTAAGGTGTAGTGTACACATTCAGTTATAACAACTATCATGGTAAGTCAGATATGTACTTACCCCGGACTAGTGAGATCAACCACTACTAAATCATTCTGTAGTAGTACCACAATAGCATACGGTTCCTGGAAATCTGACAACACAAACATCCCAGTGTAGGAGTTTCAGTGACACAGAAATGATGATATTACATGATAACAAATCATACATGTATATGAGTATCGGTTATTCACTTCATAAAAATCATGAAACAAGTTTTCTTAAAATAAGTTATAGTCTGTCATTGAAACTGAACAAGCACCTTACCTCTTTTTGTAAAAGTTTTGTCACCATGAAAACCAAATCAGTACCTCTTAGGCAGGTAATCTTACCTTACACACAAGTTGCCCACTTTTCAAACAACACACAAGTTGCCCACTTTTCAAACAACAAACAACAACTTTTCAATGAAAACATTTAACGTTTTGTCATCCCGTAAACTTTACACACCAGTAACATACCATTATGCCAGGGTGTTTCACAAAGCACCACAAAGTCGACCACGTTATGTTCCATTTCCAGGACTGTGGTACTCTTGCCATTCATCACGGTTATACTGGGAGTGCGGCCTGCTCGGTCGTAAGACATACCACCGGAGAATATCACAAGCAAATCCCTAAAATACAAACAAAGAAGCAGATTATTAATTAAAATCACTAATCAGGTATCACATTAGACGTAAAGATCTTTTAATATAAAGACCATAGCAAACAATACTTTATGGCAACTTAAAATTTACATTGGAATTTTCAATTAAAGAGTCCCCACCTCAAGGAGGTCCAAAAAGTCTGTGTTACTCAACATCCAGACAGGGAATGTAACTTGACAAATTAGATCCATTCACTACCATAAAACAGATGATTCTTGAGAAAGTTAGAAGACCCATAATGCTAGGTTTACACTATGTTCCCGGTGGCCGCGGCAGCCCCGTTTCAGGCCACCGTGGACAAAACGTGGTGACCCCGAGACAACGTGAGATAACGCAGAAGGACGTGATAGACCAACGTGAGCGGTCGTGATTACAGTGGATACCGTGCCAGATTATTAAACTGTCAAAAAATTTGCCACGGCAGTCACGATACAGATGGTGAACGCCACAGAACATAATAAAACGGGAGTGACTTAACAAAACGTAACAGTACGTTCCAGGCCGTAACAAAACTTCCAGACGGTCCGTGGTGGAACGGGCAGCAAGCACGTTACCCGGAAACCCATGGTGATTTCAAGTTTTGTGACGTTCTGTTGCGTTTTTTCCACGTTTTATCACAGTTGATGCAGATTGGCTGCACGTTTTGTGCCGTTTTGTTCAGGTTTGTCAAGGTTTTGACGGCAAGCCAAGGTGGATGATAACCGCTTTTATGCGTTCTGTCAAGGCACATCGCGGCTTGGAGCGGTTGAAATCCCGACGTGATACGGAGTGTTACGTCCTATTACTGTCTTACGTTGCAAGCAATATATGGTGGAGAATCATTGTCTGGCCTGGTACATATTTGATACTTCATGGAATTATTTGTAGTAATAAATAGAAATATTCATTATCAAACACATTTAAACCCTCAAATCACACCAAAGCTATCATTGCAAAAGGCAGATTAAGTGAGAATCATTAGAGAAAAAAAATTGCATAGAAACACTTGGCTCTAATAATTATATATTTATACCAAATATAGTTAAGATTTTCTTTTCTTTTAACATATCTTTTAATTAAAACCTGTTTGAAAAGAGATTTTCGGCAATACATATTATTTCAAAAAAACGCGGCATCATCATCCTGAGCTTGACAAAACGTATCGGAGCTAAAAACGTGTAAAACGCAGAGACCTCATCAGATCGTAACAGGCCTAGATAGAACGTAGTGGTATCCTTGATAGACCGTGCTAAAGCCGAAGTGTACCTTTAACCTCCGGGAACAGCACTTTCCCCTATATCCACGGTCTACCACGTAATCCATAAAAGACCGTGGCAAAACTTCACAAGACCTAGCTCAACTTGAATACAGAGACAAAAATAGCCAAAATTCCACGGCGCACCACGTTTCGGGCAAACGGGGCTAACGTGGTCGCCAGGAACATAGTGTAAACCTAGCATTACTGAAGGCTGCCTAGTCATGCTGAAGGTTTAAACTTTTGAATCAAAATAAACATCTTTTCCGGATTATAAGCAACATATTTTTTACCAGGAAATCTGGAGTGGGACTTATACTCCGGTGCAGCTTATACTTGCTTATGTTGAATGCTTCGAGAGTTTACTTTTAAGAAAAAATTATTATTCATTAAACCTCCTGCATACATGCCATATTTTTCTAGGGGTGGTAAGGGAGATTGATAACCATTTTAAGGGATTTTGGTCTCAAATAAGGGCGGTATACACGACATATATGAATAAATCTAATATCTGCTTTTTTACGATGAAATTCTTTGCAAAATAAACACAAACACGTAATTTCATGTTCTGTAACAATTTTGCTTCATTTAGGTATCATTTTTCACATTGCAATTGCTTTCTTTGCTTTTTGGAATACAGCATTAGTCAAGAGTGTAGCTGAGACGTCTGCTTTCATATTGAATTTTACTGAAATAAAGGAATGTGTGGTTTTGCAAAAGTAGTCACATCCCTATTTATACACCCAGTTCTGGAGCAGTTTTATTGTTCAAAACATTAGACTGGGCTTTTTAATAATCTTTTACAATAACGGATAACTAACTTAAGATAAAGTTCTTAAATTTACAAGCACTAAATTAAAAAAAAAACCCAGAGAATTGTTACAGTAGTATTCAAAATGTAATCTAATCTGAGAGAGAGAAAAAAAAATTTCTTTTGAATTTGATTTATTTCAATTCAGTTACTACTGATAATTTTTTATTATTAATATATTTTTTTATAAAAATAAATTCATACAGAAATTCTAAAAAAAAAAAATAATACCTTTTTCCATTTTTACAAACGTGGTTACAGAGGACTCCTCATAATCGAATAACGGTTATTTGAAAATTTCGGTTATTTGCATAAAATTCTGCGGTCCCGATTTTTTCCTTCTTTATCTTTGTTTTTCAACTCCGTGTATTTGCATAGACTTTTACATGACCTCCGGTTATTTGAATAAAATATTTGGGAAATTCTAAAAATAAAATCGAATATTTTTCAATTTTGCAATATATTTTTAGCGAAATTCGCCGATATATGTTTCAAGATACTTCGCTTTTACTAGAAATCATCATGGTGACAGATTAACGTTATCGTATGGCTTGTTATTTTATGCATGAATCTGCAAAGGTATTGATGATACGATATGCATCAGCAGCGGTAGATTATTACTTTAGTATCATCACTGACTCAAACTTCTAATTAAAGCATCTGAACTTTCAAATATGTTTTTTTATTAACATAATGTACCTTAGTTCACGATCGGTTGGAGAAACCATGATTCCTTACAAAATTCGCCATTTATGAGTAGTCTCATTCAACCAGAGTCTTGTTGACTACCACAGACATGTGCAAATCAAGCGTCTCGTTGAACGAGACTTAAAAGCATGCAAAGTCGGCGTGCAATGACTACCGCAAGTTTCGTACAGTATGTAGGATACAAAAGATACTTGCTACGTTGTTTCATTGCTACTTGAATATGCATTAATTTCTGAAATGTTATCAAGCTATTAGCCGTATAGATCAACAATACAGGGAGAATTCTCAAAACACATTTAGGTCCAGTGAACGCATGGCTTCATCACCTGCCGCCATTTTCGAATTCTTACACATGTGTAAAAACAACACTACTAGTTGATCGGCACTTTGAAGTTTAATCACGATCGTAAGTTCATTTTGCCAGGCAAATGTACATAAATTTGTTTATGATTTAGGTTCAGAATTGTAGACACAAATTCAATCTTGTTTAGTTATTGCATTTGATATATCGATCGTTCAGCTGTTTCTCAAATATTCAATTGTCGATCTAACGTAAACAAGAATCTATTATTGGAATATTTTTTGTTATTAAACAATTAAAATCGATTTACAACTTCGAAAATAATTACTTGTTCGTATTTATCAAGTAAACGAAACGATATCTATTTGCCTGTTCACATACATATGTGTGAGGTCAAATGAAGGAGCAAAATGTCATCTCATCTCCGCCTATTCGAATACTCTGGTTATTTGCATATTTTCTTCTGGAAAATGACTTATTCAAATAAGCGGAATCCTCTGTATTAGGAAATCCGGAAATTCTATAAAATCCGGATCATCTATTACAATAACCCAAAGTGGCGGCCATTACGATTGCAAAGTTTCTGTCATCAATCAAATACAGATAGGCCTATTTAACATTAAAAACGTGAGTAAATCATTCACAGTTGTAAGCAATATTTGTTTTGTTGTAATGCTCACTAGCTGTAGTCATAAGATTTATTGAAAGGCCAGCTGATTGTTTTAGTAATACACAGATGTAAGTGAAAGTGACACCACAAGCCAAGGTGGAAATAGCCCAAGGCTGCAAATAGGGCCACTGGGGTGTTGGTCAGGGGGTCAGGGAGTGGTTACTCTCGTGCTAAAATTAACCTAGCATGTACACAAATGTGGTAAAGAAAATAAAACGCAGGGGTTTACAGAATACAGAATTTAGACTCTCCTGCCGGGAGACAATAAAAGGCTTTAAAATATGGGAGGTTTTGTCTCAAGCTGGGAGGTATGGCATGTATGCTCCTGGCAGGTCTTATCTGTTATTTACAGTTTTCATTATATCCAGAAATGTTCATAAATCTGATGTACAAAATCAAATACAAAAATCATACCAATAAATATAAATCTAATAGTGTGTTTTATTGTTGACTCAGTCCTTTGACAGTTATTAACATTTAGGACCAAGTCCGCTGAAAATGTCACACAAACTTGCTAACATGTTGTAATTTCCTAGGGGAGATTCAAGCACTATTAACATAAAAAAAACCCCAAGGAAAGTGAATTTGAATTAGTGCAATTGAAATTTCGATGGTGATTTATTCAGATGCATAATATCTTTTATGTAACTGAATCTATTATCAAAGGACAGGTGAATGCCAAGTCGTTTAACAACATCATTTCCACCTTACCAAAATCTTGATGGCGCCAGAATGATCTGATCAACACCTCCCCCACCTCCTTTCTGTGAGAGGTGAGCGGATGAGAAAGCTTATCCAATACAAATATAAATATTAGAAGTCATCTCTTTTTCAATCCTTTCCAATGAGCGCAAGGAAAGACTTGCAAAATGAAAATGTATTATTGTATTATATAACCTCTTTTGAGTGTTTTTTAAATTACAATTCTCATTTCTGTATACTTGCGCATGCTAGGTTGAAAGTTGAATTGTTACAATATAAATTTATAACTTGCATCCTTAATGTAGATACTATTTCGCCTCGCCCGATACAATTTTATTTTTGACCCAATATTTTTCCGTATTAGGTCACTAACAAACTGTATCATTATCATTTTTTTATTGCCATCGTCTCGAAGCGTTACTTGACCGCCATCTTGTTGCTAATGAAGTTAGGGGCAAAGAACGATAACTCTATCGTCCAAACCTAATACGATATCTACTAACCTAATACGACTATATATTGGATATCACGTGACGTCATTTTAACCAATGGGAATACAAGATTCTAGATTCTTGTCTGAGGCGGGATAATGAAACTTATGATGTCAGCTTCTGAAAGTGCTAGAGGTCACCGTTCCTCCAGTGATCTCTCTGTGATATAAGCTTTGTGGTTGACATTTACAGAGACAGGCATTCCCTTGGTACAGATACAGTTCTACATAGTGTGAAATCAAATTAATAACAATTCTTTTTATCACTGGTTCATACTTAATAATCCCATTAGATAAAATTACATCAATATCAAGTCTTGCATAAAAGTACAGACGAACAGTTAATATAATAAGTATGAGAACATGTAATCTGTAAAGACAAGCCGACAAGGAACAAGACAAAGAAAATAGTAATAGAAGGTGTATCTTAGGCCATCAGCCACCTCTAGCAATCAATTTTTTTTTCTCTCCCTTTTTTTTTTTTAGAAAATATTTCATAATGCCATCCAACATCAATTACAGTACCATTATAAAACGATGGTGTTGCAGTATTGTGTGCATTATCAATATAGTATGTGTGACAACAGTCTATGTCTACCCCACTCGATTATTTCTCTCTGAATGAAGTATATGAGGAGATATGTTCCCCATTGGATATCCCAATACTACTACTGGTATATAAGGATAAGTTTTATCTGGGCATGTCACTTTTAGTTTCCATCAATAGCTATGTAAACGACTTTCAATTCTTTAACAGTAAACTCCTCTGGCCTTGGAAACTGTCAGAAGACGAAGGCTCATTTTGATATTTTGGGTTTGAATGTCAAGGGAAAAGCAGCCATAAAGTAACTCTGAGACAAAAACTTCATTTGGTTTTTCTATTTTAAGTTCAGATTATGGCTTTGTGATTATGTTTGTAAAGCTTGTTGTAGGATGAGGCAGCCAAGTAGATCATTGAACAGTTATGTATTATACTGTGTACCACTCTCCTTAAAGATGCTCCACAGCTGACAAATGGTGTTTTTTCACTATCAAAAACAATAGCAGACGATTTTGTATTTTTCTTCAGTTAAAAAAGTTATTTACTTTACACCATTACCACTATTGAAAAGTTTGAGCTTCTAATTTTACTTCAAATTAAAAATATGAAAAATAATTAATTGCATCCTGAAAAAATTCCGTGGAACTATATCTTATATAGAATGAAGTAATGATTGCGCATGCACCAAAGGCAAAATAAATTATTTTATGTTATTTTTTTTGTGTTAACTAGGCATATATATACATGATTAAACACCAATTATTGTTCAAATGATTAATATCATTTATGCTCTGTCGGCAGAACATCTTTAAATGTCGGAGTCATGAGCTCAATGTTAGAGTGGAGTTGCCAGGTATTTGTCACAGGATTTCCTCTGGTACTTTGTTTGCCACAACCTCCATAACCTGACATGTCTATTTAACTTTTGTAAAAAAACATAAATCTAAATATTTATGGTTGTTAATGTAACATACTGCAAACCTGCTAAGTTTTGTGTGTGATTCAATTTCAAATGATTTTCGTGGGGAAGTAGAATTGTCAAAAATAAAATAGCATGAAAAAACATAAAGCATATAGATAGAGTAGAATCTTCTGACTCTCAATCACAATATTATTGATCAGAGCAGAAACTTAATTAGACAGGAAATTGTGAAAACTGCGAAAATTGGTTGGTTTATAGAATAAGCTGAATTCTGAGAGTATTTTCTGTATTGAACTGCAAAAGGTGATGTTGGTGGTATTTAATAATGAAAACATCTGCTGAATGTTTATTGATTATGAAAAAGACAAATTAAGTTGTATGCTATGATAATTTTGCATCTTGAAAATGGTTTAATAGCTAAACTGATCTCAAAGAAGATTGGTTTGCAAAGTTATTTCTATTTTGGTAGTGATATAGATGTGTCAGTGAGTCAAAGTTCAGATTAACATCATTAATATTTATCCACATATATATATGCATAGACAAAAACAAGTTGATGACAGAAAATCTATAAAAACACTGACCAGCCCCCTGATAAACAGGGACTGATGTGTTCTTCCTACCAGCTGGCTCCTCTATGTAACATGGCTCATTATTTACAGATGATTTACCATAATTATCAAACCCAACAGTAGTATAATCACACTAAAAACACCCAGCCAGTGACCTTGACAATATGCAGTTGTTACTGATTTGACCTTGACTGTGATTTTGTGAAATGTGGATATAATTGTATCCCCTTACTCCTCAGAATCAATACAAATACAATCTGTGCACATCTACAGCTGTCTGTGACTTGTCTTCCTGACTGAAATTAGACCCACCATGTTTTCTGTTGACACTTAATGCTTTGTGTTTGATATTCTATTGTCTGCCTTCTTCACATTGATCTTAGGTAAACTGCCCTTAAGAAATTGCTACAAATTTATCTTAGTTTTAAGGCAGAAAACAAGTAATATGGATCTCTATTGCTAGATATTGATAAGGTAATAAACAAGTAATATGGATCTCTATTGCTAGATATTGATAAGGTAATATACACAGCTTTATCATATATTGTCTGAAATATTATGAAAATAGCAATGAAGCTGCTATAATTCTATGAACTATCTATATCACGTATGGGACAAGAAAAAACAAGAATTTATACAAGTTCTGTTCCCCTACCCCCAAGGATGTTTCTCGCCAAATTTGGTTCCATTTCATGCAGAACTCTATGACTAGTAGCGATTGAAAAGATTTACCTCTATTTCCCCTATTGGGGCCCTCCTCTCCTGCCCCCGGGGAGTCAGAGCCAAAATTTATACAAACTCTATTCCCCTTCACCCAAGGATATTTCTCGACAAATTTGGTTCCATTCCATGCTGAACTCTATGACTAGTAGCGATTGAAAGGATTTACCTCTATTTCCCCTATTGGGCCCTGCCTCTCCTGCCCCCCGGGGAGTCAGAGCCAAAGCTTATACAAGCTCTGTTCCCCTTCACCCAATGATGTGTCTGGCCAAAGCTCTATTCCCCTTCACCCAATGATGTTTCTGGCCAAATTTGGTTACAAACCATGCAGAACTCTATGACTAGTAGCGATTGAAAGGATTTACCTCTATTTCCCCTATTGGGCCCCGCCCCTTCTGCCCCCAGGGGGTCAGAGCAAAAATTTATACAAACTCTGTTCCCCTTCCCCCATGGATGTTTCTTGCCAAATTTGGTTCCATTCCATGGAGAACTCTATGACAAGTGGCGATATAAAGGATTTACCTCTATTTCCCCTATTGGGCCCCACCCCCCTGCCCCCGGCTGTTCAGAGCCAAAACTTATACAAGATCTGTTCCCCTTCACCAATTGATGTTTCTGGCCAAATTTGGTTACAAACCATGCAAAACTCTATGACAAGTAGCGATTTAAAGGAAATGTTGACAGACGGACGGACAGACGGACGGACAAACGGACGCCGCGCCATGAAATAAGCCCTTTGGGCCAGGTGAGCTAAAAAGTATACAAATTAATTTGGCAAATTAGTTCTAGTCGGCTGGTTAGTTATGTGTAGCATCCTGTTAACAGTCACTTGTCATTAAAGGACAACCTCCAATACATGCTGTGTGTTTCATGTAACAAACACATGTTTTGGGGGACTGTGGTATATGCTTGTGTAGTGTTTCATTTTATAATAGTATAAATTCTTTCTAGTTTCATAGTTCTAAAAATAAACAAACTGCCAAAGAAACAGCGTATATCATCCAAAATACTGAACAATTCAGACCAGTTTTTGAGATTAAGATTGTCAAAAATCATGAACCAGATGGACACATGATTTTACCAGTTTAAGGTAGACCCCTAAAATGTCTGATAATGGTCACCAGACATCAATACAGGACCAAACCTATGCAGACTATAAATCATTCTCAGGTCCTTGTGGTAGATTACAAATCACCTCAAGGTCAGTATACCATTAAGTCTGGGAACATAAGCTCAGCAGGATACCATATTAAGTTCCATAGCATATTCACCAATCCATCATTAAATATGATTTAACAGTCAGAAATAAAACCAATCTATATCCCGATGTTGTTCTTCATAAATGACACCAAGCACCCCACTAAGCTTATCAACAGAAATATCACTATACACATTTCAGGTTAATTAAAGAATGCATTTCTGTAATGATGTGCGTGCGTGACATTTAACATACCAACAGAAAAAGGATGAGAAAATCAAAATCAATCATCAATTTTCACTTTCTTTAATACAGTGCCAATTGATAGTTAATGTACTGCCCCTAAATTAGATTTTTTGTTAAATAATCTTGTGGGCTGCTATTTTAGGGTATGCTAATCTTAGTGGCTTAGTGTAAAACACTAGAATCTTGGTGGCTACAATTGCAAGAACCTTGGTGGCTGCAAGTGTAATGACGGATGTCAATTAAATTAAGATACCAGAAGATATTGTTGCTAACTGAAAATCTGAAAATATTATTTCTTTATATCAATCTACAATACATTTACATGTACTAGTTTTTCCAATTATAATGTCATTTGTTTGCTTTAATGAATCTGGAATGTGTTAGCGAATTGTACTGTAATGAGAACTTGATGGAAGGGAATGCATTATCTGCAATTTAAGTAAGCAATTGCATCCAAAAATCTCAATCCATTACTTGCTACAAAGCTTTAAATAAACATTTGACTTTCAGACCTGAATAACAGTCTGCATGAATTTTAAGCTTGATTGCATGACCAAAGACCTTGTGATTTATAATGCGGAAATTAATTTTCTAGTTTTAGAATCTGTGACCTTGGCTTTGGACCTAAAAAGCAATCTCAGCAAAAGCACTTTTGGCAACGAAGACGTGCATGAAGTATAATCAGCTCAAGGGTCAAGTTATCACACAGAGGCTGCAAATGACCTTGCTATCACTAACCAAAGCACACAGCAAAGTGATATCTATACATAGCCCGCTTTGTACAAGTTATTTACAATTTTGATGAGTACATTTATCATGAAAAGCTGTAAATTAACAGGGTGTTTTCTCCCTGTCTTTTTAACTCATTTTTGGGAAGAAAATTAGTAGATTGAGAAGAGAATTATCACAAGTGAACTTCAATTTTAGGCTAAGGCTAAAATTTGAAACAATTTGTTTTGGCTCATAATCAGCCCATTGGAAAAGCTGTGATGTTAAAAGAAAAGCTTGTACTTGATATAGATGTGTAGCTTTGACTACTCACCCACTTCTGGCAGACTTCCATTCCACTTTGGTGATAGGCTTACAGGGGTCAGGTTTTCCTTCCTTGCCAATTTTGGCTGAAAAACAAAATAAAGGAAATGAGAAATGGAGCTAATAATTAGACTGCTGGTGGTTGATAGCCTATCTGGCACATCATCTGCAATGTATGTCAGTCAACGACTTATATAATTCACACACCCATAAGGCCCTATTCATAAACCTCATAAAATTTTCACACTACAAGAAGAGGGAATATGGTACAGCCATCTAAGGATCTTTGGTTATAAAAGCATTATGGGTGATTATATGGTAAATCTGCAGACAGTTTTTGTCGTTACGTCTATTGTGTGAAAAATGCTGTGACCTAAGGACAATACTCCGACAAGATGCTTTCACACCAAAACATCCAGACATGTCCACACATTTAGGTTTCTGCCTCATCATGCCTTTATCTAGAGCTCGTCAGACGAAATCTGACTGGATACACAACACCAATTATGACAACCTGTAGAAGGGGAGGGGGATGGGAGGAGGTGAACACTGCTAACACTGACGGGACAGATTTGTCGTTAGATAAAGCAGAAGTATCTAACGTTATGACACAACAGACATGTTGCCATACAGATCCATTGACGTCTGTTCCCAAGATGATCTCATATCTGGTATGATCTGTTATCCCCTCAATGTCTAGCTTTGGAATTGTCTACAAATCCCTAAATCCTATTTTACAATGTTATATTGACTTACCATAGGGCATCATAAAACTTACCATGGGGCATCATAAGACTGACAGGTTTGGTTGTACATGTCAGACTGACAGGTTTGGTTGTACGTGTCAGACTTACCATGGGACATCATTGAATTACAGGTTTGGATGTACATGTCAGACTTACCATGGGACATCATAAGACTGACAGGTTTGGTTGTACATGTCAGACTAACAGGTTTGGTTGTACATGTCAGACTTACCACGGGACATCATAAGACTGACAGGTTTAGTTGTACATGTCAGACTTACCATGGGACATCATAAGACTGACAGGTTTAGTTGTACATGTCAGACTTACCATGGGACATCATAAGACTGACAGGTTTGGTTGTACATGTCAGACTGACAGGTTTAGTTGTACATGTCAGACTTACCACGGGACATCATAAGACTGACAGGTTTGGTTGTACATGTCAGACTGACAGGTTTAGTTGTACATGTCAGACTTACCATGGGACATCATAAGACAGACAGGTTTGGTTGTACATGTCAGACTGACAGGTTTAGTTGTACATGTCAGACTTACCATGGGACATCATAAGACAGACAGGTTTGGTTGTACATGTCAGACTGACAGGTTTAGTTGTACATGTCAGACTTACCATGGGACATCATAAGACAGACAGGTTTGGTTGTACATGTCAGACTGACAGGTTTAGTTGTACATGTCAGACTTACCATGGGACATCATAAGACTGACAGGTTTGGTTGTACACGTCAGACTTACCATGGGGCATCATAAGACTGACAGGTTTGGTTGTACATGTCAGACTTACCACGGGACATCATAAGACAGACAGGTTTGGTTGTACATGTCAGACTGACAGGTTTGGTTGTACATGTCAGACTTACCATGGGACATCATAAGACAGACAGGTTTGGTTGTACATGTCAGACTAACAGGTTTGGTTGTACACGTCAGACTTACCATGGGACATCACAAGACTAACAGGTTTAGTTGTACATGACAGACTTACCATGGGGCATCATAAGACTGACAGGTTTGGTTGTACATGTCAGACTGACAGGTTTGGTTGTACATGTCAGACTGACAGGCTTGGTTGTACATGTCAGACTTACCATGGGACATCATTGACTGACAGGTTTAGTTGTACATGTCAGACTTACCATGGGACATCATAAGACTAACAGGTTTAGTTGTACATGTCAGACTTACCACGGGGCATCATAAGACTGACAGGTTTAGTTGTACATGTTAGACTTACCATGGGACATCATTGACTTACAGGTTTGGTTGTACATGTCAGACTTACCATGGGACATCATTGACTTACAGGTTTGGTTGTACATGTCAAACATACCATGGGACTTCATAAGACTGACAGGTTTAGTTGTACATGTTAGACTTACCATGGGACATCATAAGACTGACAGGTTTGGTTGTACATGTCAAACATACCATGGGACATCATAAGACTAACAGGTTTAGTTGTACATGTCAGACTTACCATGGGACATCATAAGACTGACAGGTTTAGTTGTACATCATAAGACTGACAGGTTTAGTTGTACATGTCAGACTTACCATGGGACATCATAAGACTAACAGGTTGGGTTGTAGATTTCAGACTTACCATGGGGCGTCATAAAAAAACTGACAGGTTTGGTTGTACATGTCAGACTTACCATGGGACATCATAAGACTGACAGGTTTGGTTGTACATGTCAGACTTACCAGGGGACCTCATAAGACTGACAGGTTTGGTTGTACATGTCAGACTTACCATGGGACATCATAAGACTGACAGGTTTGGTTGCAGATTCCAGACTTACCATGGGACATAATAGACTGACAGGTTTAATTTGGTTGTACATGTCAGACTGACATGTTTGGTTGTACATGTTAGACTGACAGGTTTGGTTGTACATATTAGACTGACAGGTTTGGTTGTACATGTCAGACTTACCATGGGACATCATAAGATTGACAGGTTTGGTTGTACATGTCAGACTGACAGGTTTGGTTGTACATGTCAGACTTACCATGGGGCATCATAAGACTGACAGGTTTGGTTGTACATGTCAGACTTACCACCGGGACATCATTGAATTACAGGTTTGGTTGTACATGTCAGACTTACAATGGGACATCATAAGACTGACAGGTTTGGTTGTACATGTCAGACATACCATGGGACATCATAAGACTGACAGGTTTGGTTGTACATGTTAGACTTACCATGGGACATCATTGAATTACAGGTTTGGTTGTACATGTCAGACTTACAATGGGACATCATAAGACTGACAGGTTTGGTTGTACATGTCAGACTTACCATGGGACATCATAAGACTAACAGGTTTAGTTGTACATGTCAAACTTACCATGGGGCATCATAAGACTAACAGGTTTGGTTGTAGATTTCAAGTTGTAGGTAGTGAGGCTACCGTCTGTGTGACTGCACATAAACTGCTTCCCCTCATGGTGCCAAGATATGGACCGCAGCGCCTGAGAACATGCAAATAAAATAAATATTAGGCCTACTTAATACATTATGTATAATATAGGACAAAACATGTTAATATATATACATAAGTTACGACGACCCTTTATATATTGTCAAACCTCTGTACATGTTACTAGAAAATCACATAGTGCTATAGGGAGTTAACTAATAGAAAAGAAGGTAGCTTTCATTTTGACGGAATTTCCTTCCTGAGAGAGCTATGCTTGAAGTTTGAGAATACTTCATTAAAGGAATAGTCTAACTCTATTTTGTTGAAATTGAACATTAATTTGATTTAATACTTTCTCAAAGAAAAGAATGTAAGATATACAAATATCTTCACAAATGGCCAGGTTTTAAAACAATGTTGATGAAATATAAGGTTCAAAACCTTTCAATGATGACAAAACTATTTCATGAAAAGTTAAATATCAAGCCTGTTCAATGAAGAAATGAGGCTGAAAACATCTTTAATGACATGTACATGGGTCAAAGTCCCTTTCAACCAAGATTTTACTGAACTCCTACAATAATGTATAGTCAAAGAAGAGTTCTATTTGATGTAAAGTTCCACCATCAACATAAAGAACTACACATTCTTTCAGAAAACGCATTGATTCCATACATCAAGCTTAAATCTGTTCTTTTTTTCAATTTCATTTGGTGATAAAATGTTTCAAACAGATTAAACTTGATCCAGCCTACTTGAATTACACCAAGTGTCTGGCATGCTGCAGGGAAAGCAATGTTAGAAGGTTTAAATCAACTGTCTGACTACCTCCCCAATTGATCCCAGTCCAATATACACACAATCTCTACTGACAAGCCACTCTCACAAATTGTCAATATTCACAGATTAAAACTTCGAAAGTTAATTTGTCTAAAGGTTTTTCTCCAAACTGAGATTTCATTGGGGGTATCTAATCAATGTTGATTGATTCTGGCTATAGGTTATTTATCTTTGAACACTCGCCATTCCAGTCCGAGTATGACCTCGGCTTTTTAAAGCCTGTGGCATGGTGATGGTCGCACGACCAGCCAGCAAATCAATCTCACAACAAACTCTCTTAAAAGACTATGCTGCTATTAATAGCAACGCAAGCCTTGGCCTTTCAACCTGTGGGTCCAAAATTAATCTTAGAAATTTGGTGTCCATATACCAAGCCTGGATGACAATCACAAGCAGGGGTATTGATTGTGGATATATACCATAGTTCACAGAATGCTTGCAGTGTTATCAGAGAAAATCAATTGATCGTAGTCAGAGTTCTTGAAGCACATCCAAAATAGGGATGCTAGTGTAGGAAGTAGGCTTGATTGGACTTGTATAAAGTTGAAGGGGAACGGAAGTAACGACAAGCAGGCAAAGATGCTGATCAAGAAATGTAATAGAGCTGACAAACTAGTCTTCTCCGAAGTTGTAAAAGTACGACAGCAAAGTTGATTGGGAATCTGTATGTTGTCATGGATTTTTGAGGCAAAAAACCTGAGATGTTAATTAATTTAGAATTGGATAACAATGCAGTCAAGTAGAATCTATGCATGACTAATGCCATGAACTTGCAGTGAAATGTTTGTAATATTGAGCGATAAGTTTAAACTGTTGGTTTATTGAAGCATACAGCCAAAAGCCCATCTCTACACTGTAATGACATTCACTGAAAGCCAATGATGGCACACTTCAAAGATACTCTGCATTCAAAAAGTATAAAACTCATAATGCCAAGTAAGTCATTTCAGTCAAATGTTAGCAGTCAGTCTTCCTGTATTAGGGTAAATAGTGGATAGTACTCCTTGTCAGTACCTATAGATTAATTGATTTTAAAAAAAATGACCTTATAATTAACAGCATGCACCTGTACCAATTGGCAAGCTAAGTCTGAAATAAGGAACTTCTAGATGATAAATGGTACAGGATAGATACATGTATAAGAGACAAACAAGTCTCTCACTGATGCCCTCACTACTTTAAGTGTCAACGAAATGAAAACAAATCTACCAGAATTCTGTCTCAGAATTGAGTAAAGTGCACTGCTGTAAAATGCTAATCACCAATTAGTTAATTACATACCAGAAGCAACTTTATCAACTACAAGTTAACAGCTCTATATAATTAAGATAGCAACACAAAAGCCTTCTAAACAAATTGCATAGAATTTAACAGTCACCCCATTCTTAACCAAATGAAATGTCCTGTTTATAATGAATTGGGCTTGTTAATATCTCAAAGTCTTGCCTCTCTGGCTTTGTGAATTGTGTGGAACCTTGTTATGGACACTCAAATACCCATTATGGTCAACTGATCCTTGATCAATGTTATTTATTAACATTAACAAGCTTTGATATTTATTTCTTAAAGTGGTTTGATAAAGATGATGACATATTAGTAGCAATCATACATATTTTGGTGGAAGTAATTTTTAAGTCTTTTAGTTTTTCTGTTGCTAATATAGCAATTACTACTAACTGAAAATGCAAATTAATCACTGCACAAACCTCTTTAAATTCTTGCACTAAAATTTGATCATATAAAAATTTAATTAAGAGTATTATTTGGTAAAAGCTTGTTTTGTATTGATTTGATATTAAATCAGTGTGTTTGGGTAAAAATAATCTGAAGTGGGAGCTAGTGGTGTTCCAATGTAGACAATGCATCCTACAAATTATTGTATTGGCCTGTTAATGCGCAGGTCTTGCTTGACTGCCTCGGTCACTGGCTGTTTGACTGCCTCAGTCACTAGCGCAATAGGTCTGGATGTCACTGAGGCAGTCAACCCTGAAATGGTTGAGATTTACAAAGTGAAGTGTGACTGATGTGTGCACTGACCAAGCAATAGAGATCACATCCCAGCTACTCCACATCTCGGCCCAGATCATCAAACTCTCAACCCTGACATTAACAGACAGAACTCTACAGGACTGACATCAAGGAGACCTCTCCGACACAGCAGACCTCCGTTAGAAGCAGGAAACTTACCTCAGGAGCTGTGTAGCGGCACTCCGCACTCTTAGTTTTGAGATCCCACAACACTATAGCACCAGTCTCAAATCCAATCAAAAGCTACAACAGACAAAAATAAAACAACAATATTTCATATTCCCATGGTTATGCAATAAAGTGCTTGTATACCAATTTGAAAATTTCCTGATCTTCTCATGTAATTTGATGGAATTTGATGATCAAAAGAAACTTCCAACACAACAACTAACTTAATTTTCGCTTGATCATCCATTCTCTTCTGATCGATGAACTTTGAATATTTAATACAGAACTTCACCATTCAAGGGCTTTAAAGGCCCAACTGTTTTAAGTTAACAGTTTCTGAGTCCAAATTAGTGCTAACATCTTCAGGGTTGATTTATCAATATTTGTCAATTGGAGGGGAAAAAAATAATTAAACATCACAATATTTTCCTATTCTGTAAGAGATGTTGATTGATTTTGCATCAAGATAGTTAAAGTAGTTGTTACGATTATCTATATAAACAGTGTAATTGGTTAATGAATTAATGAGTTAATTAGCAAAATCTGCCAATGGTGACAATCTATGGCGACATATAGCTTTCCATGATAACATGAGACCTACCTATATAAATAGCAGCTTATATGTCATTATGATCCATGTTTGTTGGAAATAGAAGCTCATCAGCAGGCCTATTCCCTCACAATAGTCTCCATTTACACAAAATTAGATAAACGAGTTTCTATATTAAATTTCCCCTTTATTGCGCCGTAGCAACCAAATGTACTTGGCTGCAAATGCCATTTTGTTGTCATTATTGTGCACACTAATAGCTAATATCAGAAAAGAGAAGGTCAATTCCTCAATGAAATGGAAGTAATATCATTAAAATTTATGCAGATTACACCCAGTTATGCTTTTTTGTCTAAAATATACTTATTACATTATCGTCTCAAATTAACAGTTCATTGTTCAAATCAAATCTGCAGCAGATTCTGTTAAATACATGGATTGCTTGAAATGCTGTGCGACTGAAGTACCCTGGAGTTAGTGGTATCAGAATTTGAAGTAAGATTAGGAAAAGGAATCTGACATAAGGGTCTACAAGTCGGCATCATAAGGAAGAGAAGGACATTTGTTACATCCCAAGGAGACCGACTAGAATGCTTGACAGGGAACAAGAGGGCTGTATTTATTAAGAAAACTTAACCTTTCAGGAAATTGTTATTCTCTTAAGGAAAATGTTATATGATCAAATGTTCTGTATTTTGCGATCATTTAAGATATTTGATTATAATACAGGGCACCTGCATCTCTCCTACAAGAGTTTCATTTTATATTCCTTTAACTCGCAGTTACTGTATAGTTTTATATTTGGAAGCTGCAGGTTAAAAGAAATTCTTTGTGAAGAGCAAAATTTATGCTTTGTGAGAGAAATTACTGGGAATAATTTTCTTGTGTGTTAACAACCAACAGCACATAAAGCTATACACAACAATGCAAAGTCATCATGATTTCCAGTGTAAAATCTCCTTGGAGGAAAACTAAAACAAGCTAATTGGAAAGCGTCTTATTGATCACAGTTCTAATGGAAGTAGTTTTCCTTGTTCCGTAAATGAACTAACTTTGGACAACTTCTGAATCAGCACATTTCACAACACCGATCTTAATAGGCTATTTTCCGATTTCTTAAAAGCATCACTTTCAAACGTTTTCATCCATTGAACAGTAAATGAAACCATTTAAGAAAAAAGTGTTTGTTTTATGTTCTATCATCTTGAACATGCTCAGAAAGGCCAAAGAAACCAGGATATCCCATATCTTATTATAGGAAGTTTTTTTTTTTCTAAGATATATCAAATATATGATTCTAATTAAGAAACGACCATATGGAACTACCAGGGGTTTCATGACCTTTCAAGAGAGACTTTAAATTAGGTACAATTGCAATTTCAGGGTGTACTTTCTATTATATTACTATCTGTATGATCAAATCAGGCAGTACCACAGTAAGGCTTAACTGGCAAAAAGGTACCCGTTACTTCTAATATTGAATACCCTGAACTACAATTTAGGAACTTATACAATAAACAAAAGATTAGAAATATCTGTAATACTTGAATGTTCCAACCTCTATATGAAATCAGGTCAACTTGAGGCATTGGACCAGGTTGTTATGTCAGACATAGATAACAAAGACTCCCCCCCCTAACTTTTATTTATAATGGGGGCATCCTGACCTGTTTCATGAGATATTTGCTGTTGTGTCAACAAGTAAACTCCATGTTAACTGGTGTTCTCAATATGATATCTGTCTTACCTATATAGCTATAAGTGTCTTCATTTTACTGTGAACAAGGAATACCTAACACTGATCACTGTTTCATTGCTTTGATGTTCACATTAACCAATTTCTGTAGTGTACTTTAGTAGATTGTGCGGCCCCTTGTTCCTATATGACTGTGTATAGCACTGAGAACGGTAAGAGTCTGAATTCTTAATTTCTGTAAATGATTTATGTGATGTTCCAACAAGAAGACAAATTGAATGAAATTAATCTGCATGTACTACTGTAGATCAGCTGTGAGGTGGAAATCGAGACATAGCAAATATTGATTCCTCGGCCAAAGTCTGTATGTGCTATAAAGTACCAACCCTCCAAGGGAAATAGTCAAAGTTTGTGCTGAAGAACCTTGGTCAAAGAATACAGTGCAAGTCCTAAGAGGGGCTTTGTATAGGTAAGTTAAAGATGGTGTTGCAGGAGGAAGAATCTAAAGTTTGAATCTCTTATGTTATTTTGATGCTCTGCAGTCCCTAGTGGGACATCTGAGTATACAATTTTACCATGATGTGGTAAGGTAGCAATATAAGTTTAAATTTCAGGTAGTTAGTTCTTGGAGGGTTCTAGAGTATGCTTTATTATTCTCATTTCAAACCAATCATATCAAAGCATAATGGTGCTAACCAATTATCATCATTATACAACAGTTTCTGTATAAATGTATTCTTTTACAATTTAACCACAAATAAGTCAATAATATAGGTGACAATATATGTAATGACAATAAAACAAGAGGCACAACATTCGATCTCTTCAATATTTGGCATCTGTTTTGCCAGGTTTCTGCAAGAAATGAACTGATTGATTTGGCAGCAGATTTGAATATCTGTTCAACGAGTATGCACTGTACAAATCAATATGACGCCCCCTCCAGCCCCTTCATTGTCATTAATTAATCTTTGTAGCCAATCCCACCTCAGCTTTGCGCCTGATCCAACCCGTTATGCGTAGTTAGAAAGGGTTTAGGACACAAAGACCGAGATAAATCGTCGGTACCGTTATTAGGGTGAGATTTAGCACTTGTCAATAGTAGTAAATCTGCTGTTCTCTACATCAGCCACTGGTCACAATGGCAGTTTTGCTGACGAAGCCTAACCAAAATATTCCCCAAAACACAACAGAAGATGTTTTCGTATTGTTTATAATCAAATTATTTCTCTGTTTCTATTACTTTGATATCTAGTGTTATAAAATTTGCATTTGTTTGAAAAAAAAGTTCCTAGATTTCTAAATGTTTTATTTCGTTTCTTTTCAGAGTTCATGTCTTTTCTTTACTTTCTTTCATTAAAGGTTTTAGAAATTATTTGTTTTGTTAATTCCCTTGATAAGCTCCAAGTCAAAATCATGACTCAAAAGTTTCAGATGTTAAAATAACCAATTAGGATTAGGCAGTCAATCATTCCTGAAAATAATTCTCAAATTATCAAAGGAAATTGATCATGACGTTAGCTAATCGATCACTTTTCTCTTACTTTAACTTTCCAAATACTGCACCATGAACTTTCCGTGAAGACGTCCCTATGTGGGCAGATGTGCAGTGTTCCTGACGGAAGGTTAATGTCACACTAATATTAACGCTCTTAAAATCTATCATCAGGTCATCAAAATGTACTTAAAATTTTACACAGCATTCCTTCCTGGGCCATTAAATAGATGACTTATGACTGGTGTGAAAAATCAGAGGAGACAGGGCTGGAGGCAATGAAACCTGAGGTAGCTGCCTGGATATTGGCAAGTCAATAACTTAGGACACATGCTGTATATCTACTCAGAGCCGAGAGACACTTAACTCTGTGACGTGGTATATACAAAGGATCGGTTTGCTTCACATGCTATGAAAAACAAAGGTTATTTTAGAATCGCCTCCTACACATATTTCTGCTTTTAACTTTTGTAATAGCTTGCATGAAACTTCATATACATATGTAAGTCGCAATATACCCCTGGTTCCTTCTAAATTTACATCATATCAGCATCAATCATTTACAGCATTCATATTCTGTCTTTACATATTAAAGAGTTATCTCCCTTGCAGAAAGGTTTTGATTATGACGTCAATATTTTGTGAATGAAATTCACGTCAATTTCCTTTAAAATTTCACTTGCAAATATTTTATACATCATTGACGTCTCAATCAAAACTGACCCACAAGGGTAGACGACTCTTTAACACGCTAGGAGGGAATGTTATATTTAATATTAGGCTTTCAAAGTTATATTTAATATTAGGCTTTCAATGATTCAAACATGTTTACCATGTACATGGAATAATCTATAAAGAACACATCATAAACTGAAGATTATAAATAAGATTTACAAAACACATTGCCCATATCTGTATGTAGATGCTACCAATCAAAATCGAAGGGAGATAACAGCTTAACTGAACCAAATTTTAGTGTAATTTTTTTTTTTTTTTCCAATAGCAATAGCAACCATAAGAGGTGACAATTTTCAAAACAGTCTAATCTGCTGAGTAATATCTGTTTACAGTGCTATCTCATCAGCAAAAATACAAGCCTAGGGATTTTTTTTCTTCATTATTCGAGTAACGTAATTGCAATAAGTTTTATCTTTAAATTTCCACTGATTATTTCTTTCTGTATTGCTTAGTGATTTGCATTTTCTAGCATAACTGACACAATTTGATTATTTCTTTCTGTATTGCTTAGTGATTTGCATTTTCTAGCATAACTGACACAATTTGTACATTATACTCCAAGCAGGTTATCATTTTTATAATTATTACAGTTCCTGGACACGTTCTGACTAAGGACATCATTACATTTCCTCAAGAGTTAGGAAAATTAATCATAATATCCACAAAAATTTCTAATGGTCAACGCCCCGGAGAAATTAGATCATGTAGACCTTGTCTTCAAGAGTTAGTTATGACTTTTTAAACTCCTAAAAGCAACTAATGTCAAATGATCTTATGAAGTCGTTGATGTGTAAAATTCACACACTACATTTACATCTATGAACCATGAATCAGAGCCAGAGGTCAATGCCATACCTGCTGTAGGCTACAGGTAGGTACTAATTAACTGTTTTTCTTCCATAGAGTGTGTAGTATTTGTAATTTTAAGTTATCAATATATTTTTATGAATGATTTATATTACTGGAAGCAGTACTGGTGTGACAAAGTTTGGTCATGTGACTCAGAATCCCACTCCAGATTACACATGACAGAAAGAGGGTTGCCAAAAGCAACCTGTGAGTAGAATTTTTGAGACTTTTTCATCTATTATAACAATCATGGTGTTATAAATACTGTATTTCACTAATAAGGGCACCCGGCTCGGGTAATTGGCCGAGGGGGGTACCGTTATTTGAGACCATTTTTAGATATTTTCCTGAAACTTACTATAACCAACTTACGTTTTAAGTCAAGTAAGTATTGAAATTAAATAATCATGAAGAAATGTATGCACCAGAAGTATTTAACATTGATTAAATGTGTCTGTTACATGAAATTTTGGTATTTCATGCAAGCCTCTTTGTTTACCATGCGTAAACAAAATGGTGGACAGTGCTTTCGATCCCTTCTTTCATTTTGTGGCAGATATGGGAAATACTGACAAGAGCACACAATAAAACCCTTAGAATTTATAACATTCCTGTTATTTAGGAACCTTTATCATAGATATACAGTAAGTATTCATCTGTATAGACATCACTAAAATGTTGTTGCCAGTTAGTGTTTATCCATACATGTGTGCGGGACATTCAAGTGACCCTTAAAGGAGGCACTCTTAACAGGGAAAATATGGTAGGTGATTTTATACCACCAAACTACAAGTTGCTTACACTTTAAACACACCAGACCTGTATATCAAGTAAATATTTGATTACACTGTGTTTTGTTTCGGCGAACCAATATCTATGTTATTATAACTCACATTTCTTAATACAGTCAAACATCTGCTTATTCATAGACCATTTTTTGTCAATTTTAATTTTGATTGAAGCTATTTTACATAATAAGATGGTCTTATATACTGTTTTATGATTTTCAAAAGGTTTGATATCTGTGGCACCAAAAGTGGGACAGAACTAGAACAGAATGGTCTCTGAAGACGGCACATTAATTATACTATGAGGAGATAAGTTAGGAAGTTAAAACAAAACAGGTTTATAAGATGATCACTGTGGTGTCTATACAAACCTTGTTGGGGTCCACAGGGCTATCACTGAGATGTACAACTGTTCCTGGGTGAGTCTTCCTTGACCTGAAAGTAGAATTCATAAATGTCACCATAGAAGACTGATTCAAACCATCATCAGTTCAACATTGAAAACTGATTCATACAAATACAAGATTTTTGTAACCAGTGGCAGGCTTGCTTCATTGTTACAACACAATTAAAGATGCTAAACAGTCGACAGAACATAAACAATACTCATCATTTGAACAATAATTGGTATTTAATCATCTATACTAATTAACACAAAATAATTTATTTTGCTTTTGGAGCATGCACAATCAGTACTTCATTTACATAGAGCCACAGATTTTTTTTTCAGGGCGCAGTTAATCATTTTTAACATTTATATCTTCATGTAAAATTAGAAACTCAAAAAAAAATTTCAATGGTGGTAATGGTGTGCAGTAAGTAACTTTTGTAACTGAGGAAAAATAATAATTCGTCTGCTCCTGTTTTTGATAGAGAAAAAATACTGTTTGTCAGCTGTGGAGCATCTTTAAACAACTACAAGTATACATATATTATCATTATAGATATTGATGAAAATACTAAGAAGCTGTAAATTCTAGGTTGAAGCCAGAAGTACATTTATATTTTTAGATTTAATTTGCTGTCTTGTTATATTAAGCAATATGTAATTTACAAAGTAATGTTGTTATAAACAAGACAACAATCAGCAACGCCATTTTTCCTTTATCAAATGATTGGTAAGCCTATGAAAATGCTCGTTACAAGCAAAATTGAATTATATTGTGATAAACTAAATAGTTTTGTTCATTTGTTATTTCACTTTTATCATAAAGGCTATCATAATTGTAAAATTCTGATAAAATGTTGAGATATGAGAAAAATATTTTCATATGTGGATTTGAAAGATATAGGGATATTCTACAATTGAGATCACAAAATGTTGTAATACCCTTAGCAAGCCTTGGGTTTTACTACATTTGTGGTCTACGGGTAGAGTATCCCTGTGATCATTCATATATATATACATATGGAAGATAATCATTGTACATCATTTAAAAATTACTTCATACATGTATGTGTGGAAATTACAAACTCTAACAAAAGCATTTTAAATGGACTATATCAGTTGATCTTCACATAATAGATGGACTAATCAATTGATCTTCAAACTGTATAAACTTTAAGAACTATAAAGAACAAGGAGATTTAGTAGTTTTTGGTGAATTAATGCAGATACAAATCTTCTGAGAAATATAAGTAATTTACAGTAAAAATTTAAATTAGTAAGTTTTCCATGTGCTTGAACACTTTTGTGCAAGGGTAGTATATAAGGACAAATGAGTCCACTCAAGTTTGGATTGATAACTGTTGTGTACAGTACTGTGCAGACAATCTAATGGTTTAATATTGCACCCATGAGTTATTGTGTAATTACAGAACATAGTTGATAATAACAGACAGAGTTTGTTTATGTAATGTAAGACCTCTTCATCAGCCATACTCATCAAATTCTAGTACCGCCTTGCATGACAGCCTCATGCCTTCATATGTTACAGGTGATTGGTCATAAGCACAATGTACTCTTACAGAAATAGGAGAGGTAATTTGGTAGCTTGGTGCATGACTGATTGTCTCGCATCACAAGGTCAAGGACAACATACTCTATTTGTCTTTTTTAATGCACTATATGTCTGCAAAAAGGGTAGAAATTATACATATCAGATTTGTTTGGAAATGGTTAAAATAGGCTTTGCCTGATGGCAATTTTTGCAATAAAAATTGTTGAAATTGAAATTAAAATACTGTTTTCTTATGAAAGTTGAAGGGAAAAATACTTGATTTGTCTTTTTCTATCTACAAATAGTCTCATATCAGCTGTAGGCCATCCATTATTTTCATTTGATGTTGTAGTATAATGCAGGAAATATTTAATGTTAAAATTGAGTATGAAATATGCAGATTTTCAAAATGCTGTCAGAACTAATATGTTTTAGTTGTCACAAAGACAATGCTATATCCATGTGAAATATATATAAGCTTGTCCAATTGCAAGCCTTTTACTTCCGTAAACCTATGAGATTACCTTCATCTCCTCTTAGGAATAAATGGGAAATTTATTTTATATAATAGAGCATGGAACTTTAATGTTGATAGAAAAGGTAATTTGAACAAAACAAATTAATTGATTATAGTCCCACCATCTTATATGGCTATATCACAGTCTAGTGTCCTCAGACAGTAGAAGCAGGTGCTTGTTTTCTAACACAATAAAACAATGCCAATGGAAATGTTTGTAGCGAAATGAATCCACATTCGCCCATTGGTCGATGTTTTAAACATGAGAACAAATACGCTAATTACTCATTTATTCATCTAACACAAAGGCAGGTGTTTGTAGCTGAACTTAATCAGACACCAAGCAACGCAGCCATACCTACAGTAATGTCATGCAAACCTCTAACAGGGTTGAAAGGGAGGTGTAAAATAACATATGAATATGATATCACCTTTATTATCTTATATCACATCACAGAAACTGTATCAGGTCTACAAAGCACTATGTAAATCTCTGTCGTTCTCCATTGTATTACTTCCTTGACTTGGACTTTCAACCATCATGCACATGTATATTTCTAAATACCCCTCTGCCCATAAATAAGCCCCCCACTTTTAAAAAAATAAATACTTTCAAAAATTCACTTTTCTTATGAGCAATGAACTTTTTTCTGCATGTTAAGCATACACTGTTTAAATAGTACACCCGATTGCCACCACATCCCTAGAAAAAGCAATTTGGAGACCCCTGGTATTTGTCTCTTCCTCCAACACCAGTTCTATCAATGCTACTTACCTTGGACCACTGGACATTTTTATTGGCGTTGGATAACCAACTGTAGACACCTATATTTACCAGTGACCTTCAGTGTTATTTCCCTATTTCACTGATCGAATAATATCAATCACTTATGGTTAGTGTTGACCTTCCCACTTTGAAGGACTAATGGGATGAAATATGACATAGAATTGATGACCATGACCTTTGACAGCTTGCAATTGCCGAATACAACATATATGTAATTCTATATTACATGGAATTGACTTGTTTTAGGGCAAGGAAACTAATCCTCATACACAACAGATGAAATTGAACCTGAGTCTTATAGGAACTGTACTCAGTTGCCCTCCCCAATGGTAAGCCTGTTCTATCAAGTTTTCTGGAGTTTTCATGGTTTCAGGTTCAAAGAATGGTATGTCAAAGCATTTTTCCACTCTTATTTCATTTGTTGTCTGCGGTGTGTACAAGTCTTAAAATGCAATGGAGATCAATGTTTGATAAAGGGATACCTGAACAAGAATTGTGGGTTATTAGTTTTTGAAGGAAGAAATCTTTTATTTAGAAACTAGAAGGTGCCATAGAGCTGTTAATTGGTAAAGAATGACTTCATTATCTAACTCTCTGATCATAATCCCTCCTATCCTACCATAGAGCTTCCGTACTCCGTAACCTGAGATCCTTTCCACTAGGGATGCTAAATTTAGTTGCAGCATATTTAACAATACATAGGGTCATAAAGGATATCACTGCGTACAGGTAAAATCAATATTAATTGTTTTTGTTTACAATAATAGTTCTGGACAATTCATCTACGCCATATCTGCATTATATGAATCAATTATTTAAAACCTTGTAGTATTTGATTACTTTCATATCTGTATCGGCAAAATGGTAATTTTTGGTGAAGGTGCCAACATAATTAGTTTCACATAGAAATGTCCTTAAATGAATGGAATCCTAGATTTTGTCTTGACTCAATTACATATCTGTGATTTGTTTGGAATCACACAGTATTCCACTGCGCATGAAAAATGGTCTGATAACCATCAATGGTATTTCAGACAATATGGATTACAATGCCTGTGTTGGTTAATACTATACCGAGGCACTATTGTGGCCAAGGTGCCTGATAGTCTGATTGTGATGACTCGGGGGATCGACAATGATGATCAGTCCCAACTATCAATCTCAAGTAGTTCATTGAGAGTGGCACAGAGGTTTAGGAGAGAGGGCTGCAGCAACCTCTGAGGTTTAGGGAAGAGGGCTGCAGCTCCACAGAGGTTTAGGGAAAAGGGTTGCAGCAGCCACAGAGGTTTAGGGAAGAGGGCTGCAGCAGCCACAGAGGTTTAGGGAAGAGGGCTGCAGCAGCCACAGAGGTTTAGGAAAGAGGGCTGCAGCAGCCATAGAGGTTTAGGAAAGAGGGCTGCAGCAGCACCAGAGGTTTAGGAAAGAGCGCTGCAGCAGCCACAGAGGTTTAGGAAAGAGGACTGCAGCAGCCACAGAGGTTTAGGAAAGAGGGCTGCAGCAGCCATAGAGGTTTAGGAAAGAGGGCTGCAGCAGCCCCAGAGGTTTAGGAAAGAGCGCTGCAGCAGCCACAGAGGTTTAGGGAAGAGGACTGCAGCAGCCACAGAGGTTTAGGAAAGAGGGCTGCAGCAGCCGCAGAGGTTTAGAGAAGAGGGCTGCAGCAGCCTATTAATGTGATAACAAGAGGCCCATGGGCCTTAACGGTCACCTGAGTTAGAATATATAATGAAACAAATAATAAAACAAATTAAAGACATAAAAACACTATATGCTCTATTGCTGGGCCTTGAAGTTGGTCAGTGATTTATAAATTTGACCTTTTTAGACTATGAAGAGTATTTGCTTCCATCAAACCTGTGAACTTAGAGGTATTTTTTTAAATTTTAATCATTTTGACCCTGTTTGGTCCTGCCACTCTGGTCCCCCAGGGGGTCATCGTGGACTGGTATGGATGTTAAAATGCTATATCTTAGGCTAATAATTCTAATCAAGTTTGACTAATTTCCTACGAAAATTGGGCAAATAATGTTCACAAATGTTTTTCCTATATAAACTAAAGTAAACTTGACCCCTCCTCAGGGGGTAACGTGAAACCCCAAGGTCATATAATTCACAGTTTTTATAAAACACCTGAAGACCTTTCCATCTATAATTATTTGATTCTACTATATCCAGAATTTTAGAAGATTTTTGAAGTTTTAGCCTATTTGACCCTTTTTTAGCCCCGCCCCTCTGCCCCCAGGGGGTCGGCCAGGACCAATGTGGATATGATATTAAAATGCTATCTCAGGCTAATAATTCTAACCAAGTTTGACTCATTTCCTATGAAAATTGAGCAAAAAATGCACATTAATGTGTTTTTCCTATATAAACTATAGTAAACATGACCCCCTCCCCATGGGAAAACAGGAGATCCCAGGGTCATATAATTTACAATTTTTATAAACAAACTTTAAGACCTTTTCATCTATAAAGTGTATTTGATTATACCATTTCCAGAATTTTAAAAGAATATTTTTGAAGTTTTAGCCTATTTGACCTTTTTTGGCCCCGCCCCTCTGCCCCCAGGGGGTCGGCCTGGACCAATATGGATATGATATTAAAATGCTATCTCAGGCTAATAATTCTAACCAAGTTTGACTCGTTTCCAATGAAAATTGAGCAAAAAATGCTCATAAATGTGTTTTCCCTATATAAACTATACCGTAGTAAACTTGACCCCCTCCCCAGGGGGAAATGTGAGACCCCAGGGTCATATAATTCACAATTTTTGTAAAGGACCTTAAGACCTTTCTATTTATGAAAAGTATTTGTTTCTACCATTTCCAGAATTTCAGAAGAAGATTTTTGAAGTTTTAGCCTATTTGACCCTTTTTTAGCCCCGCCCCTCTGCCCCCAGGGGACGGCCAGAACCAATGTGGATATGATATTAAAATGCTATCTCAGGCTAATAATTCTAACCAAGTTTGACTCGTTTCCAATGAAAATTGAGCAAAAAATGCTCATAAATGTGTTTTCCCTATATAAACTATAGTAAACTTGACCCCCTCCCCAGGGGGAAACGTGAGACCCCAGGGTCATATAATTCACAATTTTTGTAAAGGACCTTAAGACCTTTCTATCTATGAAGAGTATTTGATTCTACCACATCTGTGAGTAGAGAAGAAGATTTTTGAAATTTTACTCAATTTTACCCCTTTTGGCCCCTCCCACAGCCCCCTGGGGGGTGGGGACCATATAATTCACAATTTTGATTGGCCTTATGCCTTAGAAGGTTTGTGCAAAATTTCATTGAAATTGCTTCAGCAGTTTTGGAGAAGAAGTCGAAAATGTAAATTGTTTACGGACATACGACGGACGACGGACGACGCATGACGACGGACAAAAGGCGATTAGAATAGGTCACTTGAGACTTCGTCTAATGTGATAAAAACAAGCATATAGATATGCTCTGTCATTTTTCATCTGAAGATTTCTGACTCAGTCTTATAGTATATTTTAGTCTTATAGTATATTTTATAAAGCAAACAGATTCATTGGTTACCATGTTGAGTCTTCAAAGTTTCTGCATAATCTTCATAAAACATATTTATACATTTAAATCACATGTGCTGCAAAAACACTAATTTACTGAATTTGAAGGATGGAATTTCTTTTAAGAATCACACCTTCATGATAATTGAATGCCATGATTTTTGTTGTCTGATTACACTGTAAAACTTTGGAAATTATAAGATATGCAGTATACTCTACAAAAATCTATCCCTTTTCATTAAGATGTTACGGCTAATCTGCCAGGATGTACGGTCCTACGAGGCTAATATCTATATATGGAAGAGAAATCTACAGAGAAGCTACAGCACTTTGATCCATCATGTGGTCACTAAGACCATGTCACAATTAATTACCAGCTTATAGCATGATAACCTAATAAGGAAGAGCAGACTGAAGACCATCAGTAATGAACAAATCATGCTAGAATTAGAGTCAGAGGTATTTCCAATCTTTCCAGCCATAACCAGGAAATCCATCCTATGTATCTGACAAATTTTGCACAATGAAATTCTAGAAAATATTAAATTTTTTCAGCTTAGATTATGATTTTTTCTTTTGGTAAATTTTGCAGACAATATACACAAAGGTGATTGAGCATTGTCTTCATAATCTATGTTGGCTCAGTCAAATATCAACCTTTCATAATAAATTTAATTAAAATCATATCTGTCCGTAAAACTACCAAAGAGAGACAAAGATAAAAATATGTAATAGCCAAGTGGTCTTATTAAACAGGTTGATTTATGATGAAATTGGCCGTTCGGGACTCGGAAAGTGATCTTATTACGCAGATGGTCTTAATACAACGTCAATTGCTAGAGTAGCTAATTTTACTGTATGTATGTTTATTATTGATCATCCCAGATGTATAAGAATACAATCACTTCCAAAATAAGCTGATATTTTGTGTCTTTTGTGAATGATGAACCAATAGATGATTCCGTTGTACAGGGGAAGTATGGGAAGGAGACAGAATGGGGAGAGGCTTGACAATGATTGTGCTGTCAAGTCCATGTGATGTGACCAGAATGGGATAATGATATTTGTGCCACAGACCTCTCACACGACGTTCATCCATCAGCCAAGCTAGCCAACACTCTATGCATAAACTAAGAGGCAGTGATAGGTTCAACGATTCAAAGCCTGTCTATATGGATATACAGCCTACTTTATCGCTGGTAATAACTCCTTATTTTTCATTCTGTCTGCTACGTTTCTTCAAAATCAAATAATCTGTCTATTATTACTCTTCTCATGGTATGCCGAAGTTTGCAAATACCAAAGCAATAGGTGTACCTTGCAGGGTAAGTTGATTGCCTCCAGATATGGATTTGTCCATCGCCTTGGTCAGTGGTATAAGTCCAGTTGTATCAGTTAACACGTCACATCACCTACACCAGCGAGTAATGGGCTATGGTCCTCATCACATTAATTCATGTCAAGGATTCTTGATTGGTTATTCAAATGATCATAAGTTTTGCAGAAAGGAGGACAAATTGAGAAAATAGTTGATTCCTGATGCGTTGATTGACCAGATGATGAACAAGCATTGATCTATATACGACAGCTTCCATACAGGGCCGGGGAAAAAATCCCAATCCCAATAACATATCTGCTGACAAGATGACAGTTTACATAGAGGTTAGGTGTATTTAGGAGGATTGGGTAACAACTTGTGTTGATCAGGACAAATCACATAGGCAGACATCATGTATTACAGCAGAGCGCTGTCTGACATGTACAACAGGAAATACAAATATGTTCAACCCAACTTAACACATAACGCTATCCTACTACCTGGTTAGGCCAAAATATAATTAGAAAGCAGTATTCTTGATGAGTTCTTCCTATTTACAGCTCAGCATACAATTGGGATATAATTGTATTTGTTATACCCCTATGAAAAGTTCCTATATACAGAGGACTCCACATAATCGAATAACGGTTATTTGAATATTTTGGTTATTTGCATAAAATTCTGCGGTCCCGATTTTTTCATTCTTTATCTTTGTTTTTCAACTCCTTGTATTTGCATAGATTTTTACATGACCTCAAGTTATTTGAAAAAAATATTTGGGAAATTCTAAAAATAAAATCGAAAGTTTTTCAATTTTGCAATATATTTTTAGCGAAATTTGTCGATATATGTTTCAAGATACTTCGCTTTTACTAGAAATCATCATGGTGACAGATTAACGTTATCATATGGCTTGTTATTTTATGCATCAATCTGCAAAGTATTCGACGCTGTTACGATTTACATCAGCAGAGGTTGAACATAACTTTCGTATAATCCCTGACTCAAACATCTAATTAAAGCATTTGCACTTTCAAATATGTTTATTTATTAACGTAAGGTACCTTAGTTGACGATCGGTTGGAGAAACAATGCTTCCAATAACAATCTCCATTCATGAGTAGTCTCGTTCAATCAGAGTCTTGTTGACTACGACAGACATGTGCGTATCAAGCGTCTCGTTGAACGAGACATAAAAGCATGCAAAGTCGGCGTGCAATGACTACCGCAAGTTTCGTACGGTATGTAGGATACAAAAGATACTTGCTACGTTGTTTCATTGCTACTTGAATATGCATTAATTTCTGAAATGTTATCAAGCTATTCGCCATATAGATCAACAATACAGGGAGAATTCTCAAAACACATTTTGGTCCAGTGAACGCATGGCTTCATCACCTGCCACCATTTTCGAATTAATACACATGTGTAAAAACAACACTACTAGTTGATCGGCACTTTAAATTTTAATTGCTATCGTAAGTTCATTTTGCCAGGCAAATGTACGTAAATTTGTTATTATTTAGGTTAAGAATTGTTGACACTAATTCAATTCTGTTTAGTTATTGCATTTGATATCGATCGATTAGCTGTTTCTCAAATATTCACGTGTCGATCTAACGTAAACAAGAATCTAATATTGTAATATTTTTTGTTATTAAACAATTAAAATCGATTTACGACTTTGAAAATAATTACTTGTTGTTCGTTTCAAGTGTAAATAATTTACTTATTTATCAAGTAAACGAAACGATCTATTTGCCTGTTCACATACATATGTGTGAGGTCAAACGAAGGTGCAAAATGTCAACTCCGCCTATTCGAATACTCCGGTTATTTGCATATTTTCTTCTGGAAAATGACTTATTCAAATAAGCGGAATCCTCTGTAATCTCTATTGACAAAAATGCCAATAAATGAACTGTTATGTCCAGCAGTCCAAAGAACTGTTAAAATTGACTGTTAAAATGTGCTGTTGGACCGAAGTGACTTCACAATGCTAATGGGGTATAACAAAACAGTTATCGACTGGGTTTTCGGGCAACAGATGATTTGTTGGACCCTCAAACAGGCTGTTACCCTCGGCCTTCGGCCTCGGGCAACAGTTTGTCTTCGGGTTTAACAAATTGTCTGTTGCCCTTACCCCCAGTCAACAACTGTATACTGTTGCATAATATATACAAAGGACATAATTCATCTATATCGTCTGTTACACCAAAGATACCTTACTGCGCACTTCTAACCAATGTTTAAACCAAAGAACAAAATTAGTTATATTCTGAAGACAAAGTACATTACTTCATTAGCACACAGAATGCTGGTTAATCTGTTGTCAGTATAATTTGACGGGGAAGAGTGTGCTGTTCCAGTGATGCTATAGTGAGATAGCATCATCAAAATAGGCAAGATATATTCCACTACTTCAAGGAGACACAACATGAGCATACCACAGTCTCCTAACTAAAACACACGCTCTCTTACTACAAGAAACACATTGCATACACGGGAGGCCATCATTAAGTGATGTTCAGCTGTTAAAATGACCTTATGCAGATCTGTTCGATAAACTGACCAGAGAAGGGACATAACTCAGCAGTGCAGAAGGTCAGCAGTAATGCGATAGAGTCTCCAACAGATTTCATCTATCAAGCTGTAACCCTGTTAGATGTCAGAAAGATGTTTACTGAAGTAACAAGGAATATTCTGTGTTTACACAATCATGTGTCGGTGGACAAAACCAGCGGCTGATCTATATTTCTGGGTAATATGTCAACTCAGAAACAAATTGCTCTTCTTCTCTGTCATAGCCAATCAGAGATCATGTAACTTGAGGCAAAGCAAATGTCTAGCTCCTTGACAGCTATCTACCCCAATCCCTATCCGGTTCATCATTTAATCCATCATAACACTGCCAAACACAAGACAAGCATCAGAGTGTTTCTGTTGGAGATCTACATAAATGCATTGCTATTTTGACTGATTAGTCACTCAATGATCAATAATATTGATTTAACTTGCAGTGTGCATATTTATGTATCAAGTTGATAAATAAAACTTTCCTACTGCTTACGTAAGTTTCATGAGATGCATACAAAAAATCAGAGAAGCTCAACAATCACTAATAGAAATTCTGAAATAGCAACTGTTAGAAATGCCTTTTAGTAATTCTGAAATAACAACTGTTAGAAATGCCTTTTAGTAATTCTGAAACAGCTAATCCTCTGAAACGTTGTCCACCAGTAGTTCTGAAAACCTTATCAAGTTCAATATTGTGTCAGAAATTCTAAAATGACATATGCTCAATAATATAATGTCAGACAGAAATTCCAAAAAGAAATAAGCTCAACAATGTCAGAAATTCTAAAATGACAGAAATTCCATAATGAAATAAGCAAAACAATGTCAGAAAATCTAAAATGACATGCTCAATAATATAATGTCAGACAGAAATTCCATAATGAAATAAGCCCTACAATGTCAGAAATCCTAAAATGACATAAATGCTCAGTAATATAATGTCAGACAGAAATTCCATAATGAAATAAGCTCAACAATGTCTGCCAGAACTCTAAAATAAAATATGCTCAACAATGTCCATCAGTTAAACAGAAATGACTATGTTCAACAAAATGGTGCTCAACAAAATAATATCTGTCTGCAATTCCAAAACAACTGATGTTCAAAAGACTGTACCAGTTAATTTGAAACAACTTATGCTCAATAATGTTTGTCACTAGTTCTGGAATGACTTATGTTCGACAATGGCTCCGAGTAGGTAAGAGCTGACTAGGACATAAGCTTAATTAATGTCAGCTGATAGCTTTGAACTGACTAAAGCAAAGTACACCCTACTGGTGATCGTACTGCTGATTCTTTTGATAATTATGTTTTTTCCCCATCTACCTGACTTAAGGGATCCTTTTCAAATGTCATCAATTTAATTAGGTCGTAGTAATGTGCTTTGGTAGTTGAAAATCACTACAGGCAGTTTATAACTTATATGAAGAGGATTGATTTTTTCCTGATAGGCTGCATAAAAATACAATTGATCAAGTTAATGAAAACTGTTGTTGCCTATCATGGGTCTGGACAGAATGGCTTGGCAGAGTGTTTCTGTGGCTCTTAAACCATCAACATGGTAAGTTGCTTTGTCAGGCTTGCTAACAGGGTAGGTGAAGCGTAATCATGTCCGTCACACGGTCTGGCGGTGGTTATGAATTCTGATAGAACGTTGACAGACCTTTCTTTCTGATAAGTTGTTGGTAGACAAGCAATTGGTCTCTACAAGAGTCACACACAGAAGGACCATGTTATTACATCTTTGTTCATTCAGGTGGAAGGTAGCAACATTGTATCATGCAGTCATGAAGAACAAATTCAATATAGAGCACAGAAATGAACAACTAAACACATGTACAGATGCACCTACTTAAAACAGATTATCAATGATAACAAAAAACGCCAGCAACTTCATTTAAAAACTACAAGCATCAAGTGATGAACATTTGTAATTGAGAACCATATGGTGGCTGAATGGTAAAGGTGTTCCAAAGTGTAACCACTAGCCCCCACCTCTGGGTAACTAGCTATAGTTTGATTCCCATGTGGAGCAGTTGCCAGGTACTGACCACAGATTAGTGTTTTTCTCCATGTTTTCCAGAATTCCTGCGTCTCCTAAACCTGACTCATCTTTAAATGACCCTGTCTGGTGAAAGGATGTAAAGAAAACTAAATCCTAACCATGTACCGTTACCATGAGTAAGTACATCACAAACCAGACTACAACCTTGTGTAACCTTGACAAGAATCTCCACGTTATGCAAATCTTAACTTTCTCTTATAAAACCAGGATTCTTCTTTTTCTGGTTTCCTATTGATTTTGCTTGCTTTCAATTCTCTATGGGGCTGTATTCTGCATTAGTAGTTCTCTGCTTCTAGAAAACTCTTTACAATGTTATCCTTAAATTAAGCGAGAGTTCTTTTTTCATTAACAATTTGGAGACATTCATCAATGGTTCTCTAATGTTTAAGGTGTGTAGAAAAGCTGTGCTACCAGTGTTGTGGATTTCAAAATTGGCCAACACACTAGTGCAAGAAGAGAAAATCATCACGGGTCTCAAACACTTTTACAGGGCACAATCACAAAGGTTCTCCATAACACTACACAGGCCCAATCACTAGGGGTATCAAAAATGGAAAATAACTAGGGGTCTCCATAGCACTACACGGGCCCAATAACTAATGGTATCAAAAGTGGAAAATCACTAGGGGTCTCCATAGCACTACACGGGCCCAATCACTAGGGGTATCAAAAGTGGAAAATCACTAGGGGTCTCCATGCACTACACGGGCCCAATCAATAGGGATATCAGAAGTGGAAAATAACTATGGGGTCTCCATAGCACTACACGGGCCCAATCACTAGGAGTACCAAAAGTGGAAAATCACTAGGGGTCTCCATAGCACTACATAGGCCCAATCACAAGGGGTATCAAAAGTGGAAAATCACTAGGGGTCTCCTTAGCACTACACAGGCCCAATCTCTAGGGTTATCAAAAGTGGAAAATCACTATGGGTCTCCATAGCACTACACGGGCCCAATCACTAATGGTATCAAAAGTGGAAAATCACTAGGGGTCTCAATAGCACTACATGGGCCCAATCACTAGGGGTATCAAAAGTGGAAAATCACTAGGGGTCTCCATAGCACTACACGGGCCCAATCACTAGGGATATCAAAAGTGGAAAAGAACTATGGAGTCTCCATAGCACTACATAGGCCCAATCACTAGGAGCATCAAAATTGGAAAATCACTAGGGGTCTCCATAGCACTTCATGGGCCCAATCACTAAGGGTATCAAAAGTGAAAAATCACTTGGGTCTCCATAGCACTACACGGGCAAAATCACTAGGGGTATCAAAAGTGGAAAATCACTAGGGGTCTAGATCTCCATAGCACTACACGGGCCCAATCACTAGGGGTATCAAAAGTGGAAAATAACTAGGGGTCTCCATAGCACTACGCGGGCCCAATCACTAGGGGTATCAAGAGTGAAAAATCACTAGGGGTTTCCATAGTACTACACGGGCCCAATCACTAGGGGTATCAAAAGAGGAATCACTAGGGGTCTCCATAGCACTACACGGGCCAAATCACTAGGGGGTATCAAAAGTGGAAAATCACTAGGGGTCTCCATAGCACTACATAGGCCCAATCACAAGGGGTATCAAAAGTGGAAAATCACTTGGGTCTCCATAGCACTACACAGGTCCAATCACCAGGGGTACCAAAAGTGGAAAATCACTTGGGGTCTCCATAGCACTACAAAGTGGAGGGTCCCAATCACAAGGGGTATCAAAAGTGGAAAATCACTTGGGTCTCCATAGCACTACACGGGCCCAATCACTAGGGGTACCAAAAGTGGAAAATCACTTGGGGTCTCCATAGCACTACACGGGCCCAATCACTAGGGGTATCAAAAGTGGAAAATCACTAGGGGTCTCCATAGCACTACACGGGCCTAATCACTATGGGGTATCAAAAGTGGAAAATCACTAGGGGTCTCCATAGCACTACACGGACCCAATCACTAGGGGTATCAAAAATGGAAAATCACTTCGGGTCTCCATAGCACTACATGGGCCCAATCACTAGGGGTATCAAAAGCGGAAAATCCCTAGGGGTCTCCATGCACTACATGGGCCCAATCAATAGGGATATCAGAAGTGGAAAATAACTAAGGGGTCTCCATAGCACTACACGGGCCCAATCACTAGGGGTATCAAAATTGGAAAATAACTAGGGGTCTCCATAGCACTACACGGGCCCAATCACTAGGGGTATCAAAAGTGGAAAATCACTAGGGGTCTCCATAGCACTACATAGGCCCAATCACAAGGGGTATCAAAAGTGGAAAATCACTAGGGATCTCCATAGCACTACACGGGCCCAATCACTAGGGGTATCAAAAGAGGAATCACTAGGGGTCTCCATAGCACTACACGGGCCAAATCACTAGGGGGTATCAAAAGTGGAAAATCACTTGGGTCTCCATAGCACTACACAGGTCCAATCACCAGGGGTACCAAAAGTGGAAAATCACTTGGGGTCTCCATAGCACTACATAGCCCCAATCACAAGGGGTATCAAAAGTGGAAAATCACTTGGGGTCTCCATAGCACTACATAGCCCCAATCACAAGGGGTATCAAAAGTGGAAAATCACTTGGGGTCTCCATAGCACTACACGGGCCCAATCACTAGGGGTACCAAAAGTGGAAAATCACTGGGGTCTCCATAGCACTACACGGGCCCAATCACTAGGGGTATCAAAAGTGGAAAATCACTAGGGGTCTCCATAGCACTACACGGGCCTAATCACTATGGGGTATCAAAAGTGGAAAATCACTAGGGGTCTCCATAGCACTACACGGACCCAATCACTAGGGGTATCAAAAATGGAAAATCACTTCGGGTCTCCATAGCACTACATGGGCCCAATCACTAGGGGTATCAAAAGCGGAAAATCCCTAGGGGTCTCCATGCACTACATGGGCCCAATCAATAGGGATATCAGAAGTGGAAAATAACTAAGGGGTTTCCATAGCACTACACGGGCCCAATCACTAGGGGTATCAAAATTGGAAAATAACTAGGGGTCTCCATAGCACTACACGGGCCCAATCACTAGGGGTATCAAAAGTGGAAAATCACTAGGGGTCTCCATAGCACTACATAGGCCCAATCACAAGGGGTATCAAAAGTGGAAAATCACTAGGGATCTCCATAGCACTACACGGGCCCAATCACTTGGGGTATCAAAAGAGGAAAATAACTAAGGGTCTCCATAGCACTACACATGTCAAATGAGAAGGGGTCTCAATAATACAACTAGGGGAACTAAAATGGGTCTGATTAGTACTATAAAGGCTCAATCACTCTGGTTTCCATAGCAATACAAAGGCCCAACCACTATGGGTCTCACAATGCTGCAAGGCCATAGATTTTTTATAGTATTACATATAGCCACAATCATTAGGGGTATCAATAGTAATATACAGTGTTACGTACAGTTCTATTGCCTTGTTCCAGTTGATGACATAGCCAGATAGGACAAAGGACTCTATGTTGGCAATGTGCACATTGCCTCTCTCCGTTCCAATGTAAAGCCATTTGCTCTGGAATGGCAGGTGGCAGTAGGTGATTCTGGAATAAACAAAACATTTCATTAAACTTAGCTAAAACAACTAGAACGATCTGAAATAACATATTGTTTAAGCTCGATCTGAAATAAGATAAAGATTATGCGTATGAATATTTATTAATTTTATGCTTAGGTTTGTTGTGTTATAATGTCATTTTAGCATTTTTGGTCACAGGAATATATAGTAGTGGACATAACTCATGACCAGGGCTCAATAGTAGTGGACATAACTCATGACCAAGGCTCAATAGTAGTGGACATAACTTATGACCAGGGCTCAATAGTAGTGGACATAACTTATGACCAGGGCTCAATAGTAGTGGACATAACTTATGACCAGGGCTCAATAGTAGTGGACATAACTTATGACCTGGACTCAATAGTAGTGGACATAACTCATGACCTGGGCTCAATAGTAGTGGACATAACTTATGACCTGGGCTCAATAGTAGTGGACATAACATATGACCAGGGCTCAATAGTAGTGGACATAACTTATGACCTGGGCTCAAAAGTAGTGGACATAACTCATGACCAAGGCTCAATAGTAGTGGACATAACTTATGACCAGGGCTCAATAGTAGTGGACATAACTGACATGACTAGGGCTCAATAGTAGTGGATATAACTTTTGACCAGGGCTCAGTAGTAGTGGACATATTTCATGACCAGGGCTCAATAGTAGTGGACATAACTTATGACCAGGGCTTAATAGTAGTGGACATAACTTATGACCAGGGCTCAATAGTAGTGGATATAACTTTTGACCAGGGCTCAGTAGTAGTGGACATATTTCATGACCAGGGCTCAATAGTAGTGGACATAACTTATGACCAGGGCTCAATAGTAGTGGACATAACTTATGACCAGGGCTCAATAGTAGTGGACATAACTCATGACCAGGGCTCAATAGTAGTGGACATAACTTATGACCAGGGCTCAATAGTAGTGGACATAACTCATGACCAAGGCTCAATAGTAGTGGACATAACTTATGACCAGGGCTCAATAGTAGTGGACATAACTTATGACCAGGGCTCAATAGTAGTGGACATAACTTATGACCAGGGCTCAATAGTAGTGGACATAACTTATGACCAGGGCTCAATAGTAGTGGACATAACTTATGACCAGGGCTCAATAGTAGTGGACATAACTTATGACCAGGGCTCAATAGTGTGAATAACTTTGTCATAGAAGTGGACATAACTTATGACCAGGGCTCAATAGTAGTGGATATAACTTTTGACCAGGGCTCAGTAGTAGTGGACATATTTCATGACCAGGGCTCAATAGTAGTGGACTTAACTCATGACCAAGGCTCAATAGTAGTGGACATAACTTATGACCAGGGCTCAATAGTAGTGGACAAAACTTATAACCAGGGCTTAATAGTAGTGGACATAACTTATGATCAAGGCTCAGTAGTAGTGGACATAACTCAGGGCTCAAAGGTAAGTGGTAGAATGGCCACCACCTTAACTATTTGTCCACCACAGCACTTAGGTAATGTGGTTCATGATTCACTGAATTTTTTTTTTAATGCAAATGAGTGTTACAATCATCTAAAGCAATTGCATAAAACTCTGCAAGTAATATAATATGTTGCAGCTGTTTGATTTGTCCATCTTTCATCTGACAAACGAAAGAGGGATCTTTTCTCTGCTTTTCAAACTTTCAGTACATATTACTACATATGAAATTTGAGAAAGATCCTTTGAGTACTTTGTGTGATACATAACAGTAACAAACTTCAATTATCACAAGAGATCCCAGAGGGATACCTGTCGGCAATCTTTTTGACGATCAGTCCGAAAATGCAATATGTACAACTAAGGTCCTAGTGGAACTTACATATAAAATTTGAGACATATCACTTCAGTACTTTCTGAGAAATAGTGGTGACAAGCTTCAACTTGTCAAATTCAAGATAGCAGCCTGTCAGCCATCTTGTTCATCGATCGGTACCAAAATGCAATATGCATAACCAGGGACCTAGGGGAACCTGCACATGCAATTTGAGACAGATCCCTTCAGTACTTTCTGAGAAATAGCGGTAACAAACTTCAACTATCAAAATCCAAGATGGCGGCCTGTCGGCCATCTTGTTCATCAATCGGTCCCAAAATGCAATATGCACAACTAGACCCCTAGGGGAACCTGCACATGCAATTTGAGACAGATCCCTTCAGTACTTTCTGAGAAATAGCGGTAACAAACTTCAATTGTCAAAATCCAAGATGGCGGCCTGTCGGCCATCTTGTTCATCGATCGGTCCCAAAATGCAATATGCACAACTAGGCCCCTAGGGGAACCTGCACATGCAATTTGAGACAGATCCCTTCAGTACTTTCTGAGAAATAGCTGTAACAAAGTTCAATTGTCAAAATCCAAGATGGCCGCCTGTCGGCCATCTTGTTCATCGATCGGTCTGAAAATGCAATATGCACAACTAGGCCCCTAGGGGAACCTGCACATGCAATTTGAGACAGATCCCTTCAGTACTTTCTGAGAAATAGCGGTAACAAACTTCAATTGTCAAAATCCAAGATGGCGGCCTGTCGGCCATCTTGTTCATCGATCGGTCCCAAAATGCAATATGCACAACTAGGCCCCTAGGGGAACCTGCACATGCAATTTGAGACAGATCCCTTCAGTACTTTCTGAGAAATAGCGGTAACAAACTTCAATTGTCAAAATCCAAGATGGCGGCCTGTCGGCCATCTTGTTACCCAATTGGTCCCAAAATGCAATATGCACAACTAGGGCCCCAGGGGAACCTACATATGAAATTTGAGAAACATCCCTTCAGTACTTTCTGAAAAATAGCGGTAACAAGAATTGTTAACGGACGGAAGACGGACCACGGACAAAAAGCGATTTGAATAGCCCACCATCTGTTGATGGTGGGCTAATAAATACTGCCCTGCAGAGATAAGAGCATTTTTTTATCAGATGTAGACATTATGTGATTGTTTCAAAGGGGGAAAACTTCACAACAAACAGACACCGATTTCCACACCACTACATGTCATTTCATGGATCATACAGACTCTTGTTCAATACAGATCCTTATCTCCTGCCAGTCCCAAATCCCTAAACACAGACCTATCCTGTCAACCACATGACCTCTACAGGTTCCCCAACCCCAAGCATAGAGCTAACCTCTGAACTCTGAAGGACCCACAAAGGTTCCCCAACACCACGCAAACACAGTTATCCTGTCAACTGCAGGACCTTGAAAAGTTTTCTAATCCCATGCAAACACAAAACTCTCTCGTCAACCCAAATTCATTCTCAGGACAGATCCTCAAATCTCCAAATCTTCGGCCTAAACAAATAGCTATCTAATGACGACATCAGGACACCAAAGGAGAAGCCCCAAAACCTCACAGAACAGTCTTGGAAATCCCTGGGCCTGCATATTGTATAGTTCCTAATATTTACCAGGGTTTTAATCTCACTTAATTCAGATTCATCCAGATTCGCCAATTTTAATATTTCACTGCATAAATCATAAGTTTTGCATATATATCACACCCTGTCATATGAATGACACTTTCAAAGGCTACAAAAATGACTTCCAAATATAAATCCTGGCAAATAAATTCCAAACATTAAATTACAAATTTTAAAACCAATGAAATTTGATATCATATATACAGTACTCTGCATTTTCAAGGAAGCCTGAGTCTCCTATTTACTAAATCTAGCCCCCTTTAATACAGACATACAGCTTTGTTGTCAACCCTGAGCCTCCAGGGACCAGTGTCTCCATCACAAGCTCTCCTTGTCAAGTTCCCCAGACCAGAGCTATCACAGGTCCAACATGAAACTGCAACCAAGGCCTTGATATGAAGACATTAATCAGATAGCGCTGTGTATTCAATTGGATAGTTTTATGTCTATCAAACCTGATCAATAATCTACCACAATAGAATTGCTTCATTGATGGAAAGTGCACAAAAAAATTACATATTTCAAACACAGATTCCAATACAAAAAGTGTCACTGTTTGTATCTCAATGTGCCAGTAATTGATGAGGGTAAAACAATATACTTGTTCAGGAGTTTAGGATTTTCATATGCAGTCCTCATTCCTCAATATCACAATATATGCTGCAATTATCATTAGATACTGCCTTCTGATTTCTGGGTGAAAATCATATATAAATTGATATATTATAGTGAAAATGGACTTGACCAACCCACTTTTTGAAGCCATGAGATCTTGACAAAGAAGGAAATTCAGCAGATCAAGAGTACACACTTCACCACTACAGAGGCTGACTGATCCCTTATTCCTTTCATTATGTCAGAGGCTGACTGATCCCTTTCTCCCCTTCATTATGTCAGAGGCTGACTGATCCCTTTCTCCCCTTCATTATGTCAGAGGCTGACTGATCCCTTTCTCCCCTTCATTATGTCCAAGGCTGACTGATCCCTTATTCCCTTCATTATGTCAGAGGCTGACTGATCCCTTATTCCCTTCATTATGTCAGAGGCTGACTGATCCCTTTCTCCCCTTCATTATGTCAGAGGCTGACTGATCCCTTTCTCCCCTTCATTATGTCAGAGGCTGACTGATCCCTTTCTCCCCTTCATTATGTCCAATTCACTCATCTGATCCCTAAACTATGCCCTTCTGTATCTTGCTTGGTCTATATCTTGCCTTGCACATTTTACCTTTCCCCTTTGTTCCATAGAGTTCCCATTTCCTAGCCCCTTTCTACCTGCCCCATTTCTACCTATCTTACCTGTTCCCTAGCTATTCCCTTTGCTTTTTATCTTGCTTAGTCCCTTCCTTTAAATTTGCTCTCTATCTTGCCTGGACCTATTCCGTCTGCCCTCTAACTTGCCTAGTACCAATTATCTAGCCCCTTTTCCCCTATCTTGCCTTGTGCCTGAATCCCTTTGCCCTCTACCTTCCCTGCAGATGATCCCTACATATTTACTGTGCTCTTAATCTTGCATAATCTCTATTCCCATTTCCTTCCATCTTGTTAGGGCCCTATTCCCTTTCCCCATATCTTACTTAGTCTCTTCCTTTTGCCCTCTATCTTGCCTAGTTCCTATTCTATTTGCTTTCTACCTTCCCTTCTCTGGTCCCTATTCCTGTTGCCCCCTATCTTGTCTGATCCCAATCTCCTAGTTCCCTCTCCCTGTCTATCCCACCTAGCCCCTATCCCATGGCTCCTTTGTCCCTATCTTGCCTAATCACTATCTCCTGGTTTCCTCTCCCAGTCTATCCCATCTAGTCCCTATCCCATGGCCCCTATGCCCCCTATCTTGCCTGGTCCCTATCTCCAGGTTTCCTCTCCCAGTCTATCCCATCTATTCCCTAATCACATGGCTCCTTTGTCCCCTATCTTGTCTGATCCCTATCTCCAGGTTTCCTCTGCCAGTCTATCCCACCAAGTGACCCTATCCCATGGCTCCTTTGCCCCTGTCCCCTATCTTGTCAGATCCCTATCTCCAGGTTTCCTCTGCCAGTGTATCCCACCTAGTCCCTATCCCATGGCTCCTTTGCCCCTGGCCCCTATGACCCCTATCTTGTCTGATCCCTATCTCCAGGTTTCCTCTGCCAGTCTACCCCACTTAGTCCCTATCTCCTGTCAGTGATACATTGACCAGTGGTTGGTAAACACAGCCAGTGGAATGGCACTTTCCACACTAGCGATGCTGGTATTGATTTTGGATTGACATATTTATCCTGCAGTCTTGACTATTTACAGTCGGGCAAGGTCAGCCTCATCTCCTCGGGGAACCACCCAGATAAATCAATTAAAATGCTTGATCTGTAAGCATAACTAAGCAGCACAAATAATCACTCACTGGCACCATTTCCAACATAACAGCAGCAACGTTTTTTTTCTCTCTCCACCATCTGTCAATGACACTTCAATAGATTTTACCAGATTAACACAAATGTTGCAGCGCAACTAACGTAGCATACCAATTCATTATATTTTCTCTGGAAGATCATTTAGCATCCTAAATTTTATCAGATGTTTTTTTCTTCTTTTCCCAATGAACAAATCCTTGAGTTGAATGACAGTATCTGATTCACCCTGCAGTAAGACCATTGAAAGATACCGCTTCTAAAACAACCTTTTTGAACTAACACATTGATTTAGTTAATGCAGTTATATCATAGTGATTGAAGCATTGGCATAACATCCTGCACTAAACAGAACAATTAGTCCCGGAGAGAAGTTTCTCTATGGAGAAAAATTTGATATGTCACAGGGAACGGGATATCATTTGATACTTAATGTGTTAAAGTAAAACTACAAATGCATAGACTATAGTTTCTTCTTGAATAAAAAACTGTTTTCCATTTAAAATCTTTAAAGTCTGATGACACGTTAACGTCTTAAACTTGGGACAACACAAATATGCTTTGTTTAGATATTGCACTGGTTATTCTTTTTAGAGTTTTTAATTTACTAACTTTGTAATACTTTTAGCAGTACAAATGGCTTCAGACCAGAATTGTTGTTCCCCCCCCCCTTTTTACCTAAAAGTAAAGGTCAAAGAGACCTATAGGCAGCTTCAAGAATATTGCAAACCAGGTTTATCTAAATATCTGGAAACACTTTGGAGACAATAAGAAAGCTTCAGTAAAACAAGAATATTGCAATACTATAAGACTGCCTTACATTGAAGGGGAAACAAACAACAACATTGTACCTTTACCTAGGATTATAGCGGCTCTAGGTTTTGTCTGGTATTCTGATTACTACCTACATGTATTTCATCTTTATGTGCCAATTCATCAAAGCACTCCAACAAAACTTGATGATATAATTTCCGTGTTCAAAAATAATCATTTCTTCCTAAATACGACCTAAAAGAAGGTATTTGGATTCTTTTTATGAGAGTTATAAATCCCCCATGCAATATTAAATGTCACCTGTTACAAAAATTACCACAATCAATATGGCTGACATATTCAGGAAAAGCTGATTGAATACAATCCTGTCTTTTTACTCCCGCTCCGGAATACCACATGGCAATGATGAAAATCTAAACCTATCATATAGGTGCTGGTATGTACTTAGTTATAATTGAATTTTTCTGCGACCCCGGATTGTCATCGTTGTCTATATTTAGGGTGATGTAATTCCCCGGTGTGTCGGAAACATGCACAAACTTACATCATAAACTAATGCATACTTCATGCGGATGGAATTGAATGTACTTGTGGAAACTTGGGGAATACATTGAATCAGTCACAGCTTTGAAATGTTATACAGAATTACAGTAGCAAACTAAAATCAATATTCAAACTAAACCTATCTGAAGCTATTGATTTAAGTAAAGTTCAATTTGATTAAATTTTAACATAAAGTTGGTGCACCCACCCACATACAACCACATATATATATCTATATATCAGCTTTCTAACCCTGTACTACCCTTGATTTGTATAAAGATGGACGGGACACACACTATTAAAGACTTTATCTAAAGTTCATGTTTTATCACAGAAATATTTCAATCAACATAAGTGGATATCATTTGATAATTTAATCTATAATGATAGGGACTACTTCATAATATAAATGTATCAATCTGTTATTCATGTTCCTTTAAATAAAGCTGAAAGGTAATCAAGTCTTGATAATTAAATATGTACTGCTTTAGGTAAACTTTTAAATTGTTTCGTGGTTTATTAGTTGAATTTGCTTAAAGTGAATAGTTGGACAAAGGAAGGCTAAGTCAGTAAAAATAATGTTAATACATTAAACCGGTATAATTTCTTTTGAAATAGAAAAAATTCTCATCAAAATTGCTAGATGCATGGGAAGACGTTAATAAATATAAAGGAATCCTAACATATGTCATCCCGGCTGGCTATGTTCATGTTGACATTTCCACGTGGCCTCGCTTTCAAAGAGTTATTTTTAGAAATATGCTAAATTTACACAGGGTTTTTCTATAATTTCAATGATCAAAACTGGATAACGAAAGCAGAACTGGACCATTGTTTTGATAAATAAGGACTTTTGGAAGGCCAATAAATGCATTTCGACTGGTTTCCTTTGCCTGACCATTCACTTTACATCCTAAGAACAGCTAAGGTCATTTAAGGACAGATTCTCCTGTATGCTTTTGGTAGAATGTCATAAGGTTGTCTTTTGTTTCTGTAAAAGTGGAAATTTTTAAAGTGTTGTCACACTGGACATACTGCCAAAGACAATCAAAACCCAATCAGGTAACATTACTTTGCCACAAGGCAAACCAGTGGTGCTAAATGTTAAAACAAGACCAAAAACTACAACATGTACTATTTTTTAGACTATAGTGTGCCTCAGCATCTTTCACAGGGAAAACGCTCAACTCATGGTCAAAAGATTTAGTCACCACTTTGAAAAATAAAATAAACTTCCTCTTGTTTAAAACTCAAATATTGGGCAATACTGCAGAGATCCAAATATTGCTTATGATATTGATACACTAGATATTGGCGATCAGCCTAGACAAGAACACAAAGCACTAGTTGTGATCTAGCCAGTTGGTAGATGATCGTTTGGCTTGCATGTTGTATTGCCATCAACTAGCTCTCCTGACGGGACAGGGTATGGTTAAGATAGACTGGTGGGTGTATGGAAGCTCTGATTAATTGTTTATATCATGACACGACACTACCACACACACTTTCCGAGGGCACACACCACTGCACTCATTATCACAAAATGACTATTGATACGTCCGCAGGTATCAAGTTCAGATGTCAATGAAAACTAGGTGTATATTAATATGGGCAATAACTACATTCTTAATATTCAGTAGGTGGACAAGAATTCACACGGTTTTGGACAATACATCACAGTCTCCTGATGTATAGGTAAGAAATGCTCCAATTTTGATGGATAATTAATCTCTTACACATGTGACAATCCTAACAATGCAACTGATTGCAATGACCCAACCAAATAATAACAAGGATAATTATTAGTCAATAATCTGAGGACAAATAGTTACTATCTAAATCATAAATTCTCAAAACACATCCTGCATGCAAATCAGCTGGAGCAAAACCCCGAGTGCTCACACATCAAACATGATTGATAAGTATCAAATATCCATCCTAAACACAAACAAAGAATACAAATGATAATCATTGATTTATTAGTGAAACACTTCTCAACTACATAGGAGCCTGTCTTAGTGACCACCTTTGTATGCAGACTACCTGCTAATACGACCAATTGTTATTGTCCAAGATGACCATTTATACCACAATTTGACCTGCATGTATATAAAGACCACATTTGCCTTGTCCCTTAGACATTGTAATACCAAGTACTGCTACTTAACCCATCAATTATGTGTAATATCACTTATGAGAACTGTAGGTAAAGCAGAGCTATGGAGTACTACTTACAGTTTACATTCTATTTTTGATATTCTGTCTAATAATCATTTGTGTCAACAAACAAACAAGACCAATTCATTAACCATGACAAACCACAAAGTGAACTGTTCAGGTAGCGCTACAAAGTGAAAGTCTATACACCTGTTTAAACCATTAGTACAACAGTGACCGGCAAAACAATGGAATTTCTGTGATAGCTAGCTATTAATCTAAATTGACCATCTATCAAAAGAGAAACATTGACCACTGATCATGAATTACTGGAAACATTTAACCAGTTAATTAGAACACTCATAATTTAACACTATTTCTTTCTCCTTTTGAAGTTTGTAGCCGAGCATAACTAGATTAAGAATTTTCTTCTCTCTACATTTAGTCTCCTTTAAAATAATGGCAATAGGATATGTGTTACAATATAGTTTTTCAGACAATGATCCCCCTACCCCCTCAAATATCAATACGGCACAAACCTATAGAACTGAGTGATTTTCTGCCCACATTATACCATCTGGCTGTCCCACACACCTTGGAGCAGTGACACCTATGACCTTTCCCATCGTCGGGGATTTTCTAATAGAAGTATTTTTAAAATCAATATCAGAATCCGTAGGTGTAGTAGGTACATTGTGACAGGATTTCGTGGAGTACAATGGACCCCGGGCTTATTCCACTCAGATTGCAGATAATCAAGAAGAAAGGGAAAGGAAATATCAATACACTTGGCTTTTCATAAGATCACTAATGATTTTAGCTGCACAATATTACACAGAAGAATTAAGATCTAATGAGTAAATCTTCCATCAGATGAACTTCCTTCTGTATCTATACACTTCTATATTCCTCAAGCCTTTTTTCCATCTTAGCAGCCATTCCTTTATATCTTACATTATGTTTTCCATATCATAACTTTCCGAAACTCATCCCTGATCATAAATTTTAACTCGTCTTATACAAAGCTTTTATTCATTCATTATGAAATTTCAGGGGTGAATAAAAAATTGACTTTTTCTGTCAATGTGTTCTGTACAACTACACTCGGTGGATGTTATACCATACATGACCCACATATAAACAATGCTTTTATCAAGGGTAAAGTTTTTATTACAAATATGTCATTCATTTTAAAACAATGAACTAATTTCAAAATATAACTTGTTTTCTTATGTTCATGTCATAAATGTTGCAACACAAATAACTAATTTAACATCATAACTTATTTTTGATGCACATGTAATGTGATGCAACCTATACAGTCAAACTCACTTAATACAAACTCGAATAGTATTAAAACTTGTTTTATAATGGAATTGAAATCCCCTGCAAATTGCATTTAATATCCATGTATTTTTTACCCATTTAGTAGGAATTGATTATTACAAAAACCCAGGTAATGTGTAACAATTTCTGAGTCCCCTGGAGGTTACTTTTTTTGAATTTTTTTTTATAATGGCAAAACCAGAGTTGGCAAATCGTAACCCAGGTAAGTTTTGATAATCGATCAGTGCCGTGTGTCAACATATGTATTGCAAACTTTATGCAAATACAGTAGATTTTCAATAAAACAACAGTATATTCCTGTCCTAAGTCTCACTTTGTTTTACTTTTGTGTCTGTTGTACAAAAAATAACCCACTTAGTCCGAAACCTGCATGATACGAAAGGATTTGAAAGGTCCCCTGGAATGGAAATCAGATTTTGCTTACCTTCACATACCTATCTTATCTGTTATGTGGTGCATGAACAAAATCTTGCAATTTGTGGCTATGTAATGTGAAAATTATCACAAATGTTCATGCTTTTGGTACTTCTATCATTGAATTGCCATACAAATTCCATATTCAACAGTCATTAAAACAAGGTATATTGATGGATCTACAACTCACCTTTCTCTCTGAAATTTAAGGGTATGCACAATTTCTGGTCGCTTCTGGCGAAAGTTCCACAGGTGCAAGCTGTCATCATTGCAAACTGTGACAAGAGCACCCTGTAAATATAGCCACAATGACAATGTATTTAAGCTTAAGGTTAACAACTGGATTAATAGATATCACAATATCCCTTATTAGGTAATAATCTGTTATGCTATTACAACTTCCTAAACACCTGATAAATTACTTATCAAATCCTTGATATATAATTTGTCAGTGGAATAACTTAATTTAGTGATAGTGAAGGTTGATAATAATATCATCTTGACATATATACTCGGTTGGGATACAGATGTTTTGTTTCTTTTTTTCTCAGATGGCTGATAAGGGATAATTCCTCCAGCAATGAATACCTATAGTTCAGGTGAAATAATTACATCAAATCAAATTTACCTGGCCCAGATTTCTTGAAACAAACTGTATTCAAATATAGACTGAGTAAAAAATGATCACATAAGTTACACAAGGAGAAAATTTCAGTTTTGACTTATGTCACTGCTTTTTGTTTTGAGAAATCTGGCCTGAGAGCAATTATAGAATTAACTAAGGAACTTACCTGAGAGCAATTATAGAATTAACTAAGGAACTTACCTCATTGACGAGGAAGAGTATTTGTGTGATGGCGATATCTCTATCCTGGTTACAATGTATGTCCACACCAGGCCGTCCTAATCTAAGGTCATAGGTCAAGGATAAATCTCAATACAATACATACTTGAGAAGTAATTTCCCTAAGTAGGTGATACAAGAAACAGACAAGTATATATAGGCAACTGTTGTGATGGAATCATTAAAATGGGGATCAAACAATATGAAAAGGACAGCATTATTGATATTTATCCATTCTTTATTGGAACATATATATTCCTTACCAATACATTGTCTGATCAGGTAAAACAGAATATTGAAACTATTAATATTTTTTCTTATGTTTTTATTAATGTTAAAGATGCTCCACCGCTGACAAATGGTATTTTTCACTATCAAAAACAGGATCAGACGATTTTGTATTTTTCTTCAATTATAAAAGTTACTTACTTTACACCATTACCGCCATTGGAAAGTTTTAACGTCTAATTTTACTTCAAGATAAAAGTATTGGAAATAATTATTTGCATCCCGAAAAAATTCCATGGCACTATGTTCTATATAGAATGAAGTTCTGACAGTGCATGCACCAAACGCAAAATAAATTGTTTTGTATAATTTTTTGCATTAATTAGACATTTATATACACGATTAAACACCAATTGTTGTTAAAATGATGAGTATCATTTATGGTCTGTCGGCGGTGGACCATCTTTTAAGGTCAGGCTGTTGATTTTATTGACAATTATCGGTAAGTTTAATGAATTTATCTAACATTCTGAAATTTTTGGCTGGAACTACAAGAACTTTTTAAAGGCTTGATTGTTTCATAATTATATCTTACATGAACATATCATACAGTATTGTAGTGAACTGTGCACAGAAAAAAAATCTTGGTAATTAAGTATTTGAAGTGATGTATGACAATTTGTATCCTGTCCTCTACAGATGAAATCATCCCTGAGGTCACATGTCACACTGAAGCAGTGTAGGTCATGTGGCGATGTGTAATCATTATAATAACATAGACATTAACTTACTGTGTTCATAAAGAAAGAGAGTTATATTGACCTTGAAATATCTTTTTATAAACACCATAGATATAATTTCATAATCAAATGTAAGTAACTGTATATAACTCTAAATCAAACATTTGTTTAACAGTAAAATTGATTTTAATGTACAAACATGCATTAACAGGTTTCTGGTAGAAAGATTAATGAGAAAATCAAACTAGCTTCTTCCTTCTCTAAATCATTAAGTAAATATAAAGATTTGTTTTGAATTCATTTTCACAAACTTTCTGTCTACAAGTATAGGATTTATCTAAATGTAATGAACTATTAGGGTAGTTAAGATGTCACATCATAGACTCTCATAATCCTCCACCTCTTGGTTGTCAGGTCAAAACCAAAGCGGGACATGTAACGGATGCTGATTGTTGGTCATTTTTTTCACTGGGTACTTTAGCTATCTTCAAAACAAAGCATGTCCTTAAATGGCCTTAGTGTTTGATAGAACATAAAAAAACTAAACCAATCAATTATAAACCTAAATTACATTTGACCTTATTCATCTAGCATTTAACCTTCATGATGTCTGTTTAAACTTATTGACTTTTAAAAGTTTCCAACCAATTTGCAAAGTATGACAGACAAATGTAGTCAATACTACCTATCTATATCAAAATAATCCTCCTGTAATTACAAGGTGATGAGTGCCTGATGACGAGGTAATTTTAAACTGATAACATTATAGGCAGTGGATACGGGATTTTTTTTACCTGTGTTTCGATCTACACAAGTGTGTTTGCCAGCGGTGTAATTACCATCTATCCCAGCATCAATAATCATGTATTCCTTCAGTCACCTTACACAACCGTCACATCTAAAATCAATGTCCACACCAGAGTGCTACAGAATGGATCTACATGTGCAAACACCGTGAAACAACACAATATCAGCATAAAACAACACTGGAACATTGTGGCCAATGTTTAATGCAACTACAAGGTACACTCAGAGTTATTGATGACTGTCTATCAAGGCATGAAAACATGTCTACTCAGCCGGATGATCATGACTGGAATCAAATAGACCATACTATAATCCTATTGATTCCCTATGTTTATATAGTAATTGTTCCCCTGATTATTAGCTGCAGATTTTACAGATTTATTATACAGTCGACATCCCCCTCCCCTTCAAGGGACAAGGGGGAAAAAAGGTCTCTAAAGCCAAGTTATCTTCATGGCCATGATTTGGGGCCAAAAGAAAGTGGTCATTATAATAAGCAGGTGATCTTTTACAGAGGTGCATGGTCACTAAGGCAGCTGGGCTCACTCTACATATTTACATAAAAGAATGAATTCATAGTGGAAGATTCTTGGTAAAAATTGTAAAAAAAAAAATCAACTTTAGTGTGCTTGCAAGCAGGTGGATTTCTGGTCAGGTAAAGGCCATTATGGTTAGCCAAATAAGGATAAACATGGGTATATCATCTACCATAGTAAAGTAAAGGCTATATGCATCATAGCCAAATTTCATTGTCAGTGTTTTGTCATGCAATGTAAGTAACCACCTTCTGCTACATACAGGAAAACTTGTTCAAGGAAAAGAAAAATCAATATTCGTTTACAAGGCTCTGACAAATGTTTCTACACTGAGGAACAATCCCATGGATACACACCAATATATTTGTTTAGCATGTATTCATATTCCATCAAAGAAAACTTTCTTTATATAATGCAATTAACACAATTTTACATAAAATATGAAACATAAAGTATCTATTTTTATCCTGCAACTGCCACGTATATTGACCGATAACTACTGCCAGATAAACTTGTGCTTCATTTGTAAATACAAAATGTTTTATCCATCAATAATATTCACATGAAATTGTTACACATCGAACAGAACTTTTTCTAAATTGATCCTGAATTTTGACCATCCAGTAACTAACGTCATTCAATCCCACCCAAATGTGATATCATATTCATAGAAAAGGGGTCATTTTTACGATATTGAAACCTCCGCAGTGCAGTATCGACTTTTCTTGCCAATATTATTCACTTGCATAGTTTTATTAAATGTTGATCATTTTGCAGTTGAGACTGTATTGGAGACTATGTAACCATCAAGTTAAGTAAAAGTAGACTCTGAAAATGGTACAAATATATGATTTTCTGAACCAAACTTTGGACAATCAATACAAGTGTCTAGTGTGGTACTGTAAATTACTTACAATGGGATCACTGCTGGAAATATCCTACCGACCAAGGGAGTAAACAGTGAATCTATAATAGATTCCAGTCAAGACAAAATTAGACCAAAACCAGAACTGGAACACTATGGTGTGATGTATGTTGAGGGGGGCAATCGTATTTAGTGTGTGACCACCTATACAGCAAGAAGGGGAGACAATCTTAATTAGTATGTGGCCATGCACCTTTACAGCAAAAAGGGGAGACAATCTTAATTAGTATGTGGCCATGCACCTTTACAGCAAAAAGGGGAGACAATCTTATTTAGTGTGTGACCACCTATACAGCAACAAGGGAAGACAATCTTAATTAGTATGTGGCCATGCACCTTTACAGCAAAAAGGGGAGACAATCTTATTTAGTGTGTGACCACCTATACAGCAAGAAGGGGAGACAATCTTATGTAGTATGTGACCATGCACCTTTACAGCAACAAGGGAAGACAATCTTATTTAGTATGTGGCCATGCACCTTTACAGCAACAAGGGAAGACAATCTTATTTAGTATGTGGCCATGCACCTTTACAGCAAAAAGGGGAGGCAATCTTATTTAGTGTGTGACCACCTATACAGCAAGAAGGGGAGACAATCTTATGTAGTATGTGACCACCTATACAGCAACAAGGGGAGACAATCTTATGCAGTATGTGACCACCTATACAGCAAGAAGGGGAAACATTCTTAATAAGTATGAAGGGGCCGCAGTGACCGAGTGGTTAAGATGTCTTGACATAGTACCACAAGCCCGCCACCTCTGAGTCACGAGTTCAAATCAAACGTGGGGCAGTTGCCAGGTACTGACGGCTGGTCTGTGGCTTTTTCTCTGGTACTCTGGCTTTCCTCCACCAATTGTAAACTTAGCACATCCTAAAACAACTCTAGTTATTAATAGGACGTTAAATTAATAAAACCAAATTTAGTATGTGACCACCTTTACGGCAAGAAGGGGAGACAATGCAAACTGCAATGTATCATGCCTTTACATCAGCCTATTACAGAATATAAAAGATACAAAGATAACATTCAAATGAAGACATCCTCTATGTTGAATAATTTACAAACAAATATTTTGCTATATAAAATAATATGCTTGCAGCAAGACAAAGTAGAATAGGAAAAATGTTGACCTTTCATTTGAAACTCGAAGAAAATACCAAAGGTCTTGAGATGCCAATTAACAGTCTTCCCAACCAATATCTTCCTGTACCTTTTATTTGGAATACGAAAGACCCATTGATTTTGAAATAAGTCACAATCTGCAGGAGACTAATTGTCTCTTGCCAGGATCTTGTGTTTTGTTGGCCAAATTGTTATCACAATCTGGAGGTGTGGAGAAAGGTCACGAGATACACACCACACTGAAGCTGACTGCTCAATTTGGATGGTGATGGATGATTTGCAAGACGCTTTGTATTGCTTTGTATCGTTCCCAGAATGCATGACAGTCTTGAAAATGTCAGTCTGCCTGTGTATGGAAATGCCAAACTGTCAGCTTCTGTTGTACACTCCTACATTACCAATAAATATCTACTTTATATAAATTACAGTTTCACGCTTCCAACACTGTTACATATTTCAAACTGTTCTGATTCTGCCCAAAAAAATATTTGCGTTTTACATTTTGTTCAGTTAAACATTTAGCCTTTTTTAACATATAAAAAGAAAAAAACAAATTTAAAAATTGTGACCTGGCTAAAAAGTTTATCAAACAATATAACAATTATCATTGATTTTTAGAGTTATGTTTCTGCAACAAAAATAACCCCAAACCGCACTACATCCCCAATCAATTTAATCACATGATATACTGGTGTGGTAATATATTGAGACAAAAATGGATTTACTATGAATTTTGTTTCGGTTAACCAGGCACTTTAAGGAAATTAATTAAAAGTAAAACTGAAGAAAACATGGCCTGTAAAGGGTTTAATTGATTATGAGCATGGTAAGACATTAATATTAATTTAAATAGTTGAAAATATACTTCTTCTCTGATACAAATTGTATATCAGACGAATATACAAACCAATAACAGTATTATATATTTATAGTAACCAAGATGTTGCATGGATATACATAGCATACAACATAGGAGATGGTTTATTTACCTACCAGTATACAGCAACTGACAGTGATTATTAAAAAAATCTATTTGTAACACCATTGTCGATAATAAGGTGCAAAGTTCTCTTACATTTATCCACACATACAGGCCTGTTTGATTAAGCCTCAGGAGGGTTTTAAGACGGTTTGTCAGTTAATTAGTCAATTGTGACCACCTAAATACAAAAAGAAATGTGTCTGCCTATTTATAGAATCTTACACAACTTCAACTATTTCTTATGATATGAAAACTTGCTGCGGACACAATGATTGAGATAGTGCGACATATGTTGTATAAGATTGTACACCAGCAAGCTATACTTGTTCTGAAGTGAAATCTCCTTGTCCATACCAACTGTTGTCCTTATATACATCAACATCTTGTACAGTTTCATTTTCCATCTGTATCAATACAACTGCTGTAAGAAAAAAAAGCTGACTCATAAGTATTATTTCTAGACGTGAAATATCCATAAATGTAAGGAGCAATTTTTACTTTGTACAGTGTATAAATATATGCTCTGATGAACGACTCTGCATGGAATATATAATTAATGCAAAATCTTCATCATCAAATTTCCGAAGTAAACATTTAATTTTAAATGCCTTCATGATGTTTGCATAAACTTAACAATTTGACTTTAAATATTTTAAAGTCCATGACAGATACCATAAATTTGCATTCATTTAATTATAAAACTGTATCTTTTAGGTGGGACAGGGTAAAATCTAATCTTGAGATGTCGTGTGGTGTTGTAAGTTAAGCATGGGACTATGTTATTGATCAAATATACTTCCAATCTTGTTATAATAGTAGAAAATGTTTACATGCCGACGTTGGTTGCCCAGTGTTTGAGGAATCTCTGCAATAAATATGCAGTAGGAACTCACTTAAGCTAATTCCAAATATGGTTATCAGTATATCATACAGTGGCTATCTACCCGCATCAATGAGCTTAGATCAATAGGATACTATCAGATTTAAAGATAAATTTATTAAAGTGTTACAAAGAAATACAAAGCTGTCAATAAAAATAAAATCTGCACATGAAATAAAAATCATTTCAGAATATAAAAGTTAACACACATTCCTCATGATTTTTGTTGTTGTTCTTTTTCTTTTAATGCCTGAAATCTCTTTTGCCTTATTATGGTGTAACCCTAATTTTTGTATTGGATGCCTGAGCTTCATCCTTGGGCCATCTAAACCAGATTGCAGATGATTTTTGGATTCCACATTGTTATGTCAATTCCTGGGTTTTCTGTACATGTCCATGTCCCAGTTTCTTGGAGGAATTGTGGTCCATCCTTGTCCTTCAGACTATGCAGAGCTAGCCTGCATACAGTTTCAACTGAACGTTATGGTTATTTATTCTGAAGGAAATGTGTTTATTCCTCAGTAGAGTTTTCTTTCCAGGAAAATCTGGGGTTTGGTCTCTAATATATGTAGGTGACTATATCAGGTTTGGTTGGCTCTGCAGTGATCATGATGGCAGCCTGCAAGTACCCAGTTCTTTTATAAATGCACAGCTGTTTGAAATATTCACAAGAGTAGGTTATAAAGTATCCTGTCAAACAATGAACTAAAACGATACATCAGTATCTGATATCTGATACTTGGATATTATCTGTTGAAAAAAAGTATTTTGTAACTTTCAACAGACCCAATTAATATTTTACTAAAATCAGTCACAATACACCAACACTATATAAAAGGTTAAAAGTACTAGAGTAGTACTAATCATAACTTATATCTATATATAGCCTGTATGGTAGGTTGATCACGCCTTAGGGCATGTTATTACAATTCAACCATCCATCTAAATGTAACTCCACAAAATATGCTGGTAATACTTTCAATCAACAAACACCTGACTGAATTTAACTAGTAGTAGTATACAAGTCTGGGACTGAATGGCCTCTCATATTTACCTTTGCTAGCTTACCTGTAAATCACATGTAGATGCTGGTTACCTGTCAGGTGAGTGGTCAGGTATACCAATCATATTGAACAGGTGTTTATTGGAGCAAGGGGCTCATCATCTCAATCGACATCACCATCAGACTAGACTGACATCTCAGGTGGAATTTGGACGAGTTAGGGGAGGGGGAGGAGGTGATGAGAGCTAGATTAATATAGGCACATCAAAGAGTGAAGCAAATGTTGTTACCTGTCAGGTGAGGTATATCAGGTATACCATCAGTCTGCACAACTGTTAATTGGGGCTCAACTCATAATTCAACATCACCATCAAGTCAGGTAACTCAGGTGGGGGCATTTGGAATTTTAGAGCTGGGGGGGGGGGGGGGGAGGGTAATGATAGCTAGATTAATACAGGTATATCAAAGGGTAAAATAGATGTTACCTGTCAGGTTATATATACCAGGTATACCATCAACATTACTATCAGGTCAGACATCTCAGGTAAGGCTTTGAGGATTTGGAGTTAGCTAGGCCAGGGGTAGGGGAGACTGAGGGAAGGTTGGAGGGCACTGGGTAGGGTGGGGTGATGGTGGGTGATAAGAATATAAAGACACCTTTGTCAAGTGTGTGACCAGGTGTCAAACCCCTGTTTATTAGGGCTCACCTAACAATTATCATCATTTATCACGTCAGTCTGACCAATTGGATTTGGGAGAGGCTAGAATTTTTTCTGATACCAGATTATCTCCCCCTAGTTTTCATAGAACAGAACTAAAAAGAAAATATAATTTAAATGACCCAGCTGCAGGTAGCATATATCATCTATGATATACATCCCTAGTGTTATTTGTTCAGCCAAACAAATACGAAAGACATTTTCTTGATTTTCTTGAAATTATTCAAATTGCATATTTCCTCCTTCTTTATAATTCTAAAATAACAAAACAATGTCTGATGCAATAAACAAAGTGGCTATATATTTTCTATTGAGGTATATTTATGGTTAGTGAATTTCCTGTGAGATACTGTAAAATACAAATGCATTGACCCGTTTATGTGTTTATAAGGTTATATATATATAATCCTCTGTGGCCAGTGCTTGTTTATCGCCAATAAGCTTGTACTACAGGTAAACCTCAATTATTAATCTGACTATTTAACAGAAAATCAATGTCCGCAGCTGGAGGTGGTCAGCATGCTATTTTTAACACAGTTGACCATTACCTTATTTATGTCTATGTACCTGTCTACTATGCCAGTAATAGGCCTATATATATATATATATAATACTCAGAAGTGTAAACAAAATGTGTAATAAAATGAGATGTAATTATTTTGTTAATTGGAACATTACACCTACAACAATGTATGATTATATAATGTAATAATTGCAAATAGATAACCTCAGAAGCACTGGCTAAATCTGCATTTATAATTAATTCAATTCAAACCAGGTCTGTATGCATATTCAGCACATAAATTCCCTTGATGATCCAATTAAGCAACTAGAATTGCATAGTGAAATAATGGGTATGCATGGTTATATATTAAATATTTTATATCGGAAGAATATGTTGATGTAAAGAAAACAAATTTAATATTATTAAGGAAAAATTCAGGTATTAAATCTTTGATTGTTGTGTTTCAATTACTTATAACTAAATTGTTTTTTTTATGAATTATATATTGCTGAAATAATCAGTAAAGTATCTATAACTTGAACTAATTATAATTACAAATTCATACAGCAAGTATTAATACATATTTGTGCTTTTGAAATGTGTTTTTAATGGACAATAACATATTAAAAGGAGACTTTTTAGTCCTTCAGATGACCACAGATGACTTTATATAGCATCTAGGTTGTTTACATATTTTGCAAAGAACCAACTTGCCCTTACAACACTACTGTTGCGGTATGAAACCTCTATCTCAGGCAGAACTCTGTCAGAATATGATATTGATTTTTCTTGCATTCCCATGAAAAGGACTTATTCAAAATTTGCATTACAAATTACATTTGAGTTAGAAATTCCAGCAGTTGCACGGCATGATGAAAACAGGCAAAGATGCATCGTGTCCGATTTCGTTGTGTAGCTCAAAAACAGCTATTCTTTTTGAACACTTAATTACAGAAGCATTAATCAACATGCAAAATATGTTTCGATTACAATGGACTGCATGGTCGTGGGTAACTATAATGCCATAATCATTTTTTAATGTTGAGGGTGTTTGTGTGCATATAAAGTGTAAATGTTACAGCACATGTACCTCATGTACCGCACCAACCACATCTCAGCCACCACAAGATCAATAATACACTGGATACTATACTACCAAGACTGCAAGGTCATGAGGTCACCGAATTCACCATTCTATATTTTCTTTAAATTTCTATCCTCTTAAAACAAAGGAACCTGATGGGAAAAATGTCAAGATAGCAGTCAAAGTTTGCTTTTAATTGCTATTCTTAAAACTGTTCATTCTTTGGAGACATTCCAAGCTGAATTTACAAAACACAATCAATTCGGAGACCTGGAGTCGAAGTTGGAAAGAAAACTGTACAGGCACGCTCAAATCTCTAGCCTTGTAGTCTGTGCGAACAAAGATCCAGTCAGTGTAGTAATATACAACTCCAAATGAAAGCCTTGAACATAACAGTCTACATTTGGCTGGTATGTAGTACCTAAGGTGTATAGATCTAATGTCTACAAAAAAACTGTCTAGTGTCTTAGCAAAATGCATGCTTGTGTTTTATAAAAAGACAAAATTATTAACACAATTAAAGTTGACTGTGTGTGTCTTATAAGTCTTTATGCATTGTTTATTTTTGTGTTATAGTCATATTAACAGCCCAGGTCATTTATGGACATCCAAGCCTATAATGCCAGGTTTACAAGCAGCAAATTATGTAGGATTTTTTTCATTCAGATTTCAGATTTTATTTCACTCTCAGACATACAAGTATGTAACAGGAGGTCACTATACATAATATAAACATACAAGTATATTGGGCCAATAGCGCGACAGTGCATTACAATATGTATTAGTGATGTACATATTCAATCAATAGTTTTTCAATTTTTTTTTCAAAAACTTACATATATTTGTCAGAACAGTTATGTTACATATAGTAAACAGGCCTTTCATTTTGATAACACTATGGTTTCTATAATAGTAACTTGGTATATACATTTCTCGTAAACGTTTTACCATTTCGTTACTGCATTGAAACAAATAATGATATTCGTTTCCAATATCAGTAAAACATAGATTACAAGTTCTATTTACTTCAGGGGTCCCAGTCCATCTTCCAGTTTCTATAGGCAAGTGCATGTTCGAGGTTCTGAATTTTATGATGATTTGTCTATCTATTGGCTTTAATTTCACAAGATACTTTTCAAATTCAAAATGAGTCATGGACTTACCACTTTTGAAAATGGTGAGAGGAGGTGAAATAAAGCTATAATACTTGGAGAAAGCCAGCAACCTGCCTTGCAACTACTCTATGTGGGATTCAAACTCGAACCCTGGAGGTGGAGGGCTACTGGTAATATGACAGGACATGAAAAATGCAATGCACAGTATAATATTATATTTTGACTTGATTTAATCTTCAATACACTTGATCATTTTTTTAGTCCTATTCAGATTGACTTTATATAGCATCTAGGTTGTTTATCATATTTTGCAAAGAACCAACTTGCCCTTACAACATATGTTGCGGTATAAACCTCTATCTCAGGCAAGTTTTTTGATTTTTCTTGTAGACTTATTCAAAATTTGCATTACAAATTACATTTGAGTTAGAAATTCCAGCAGTTGCACGGCATGATGAAAACAGGCAAAGAGCATCGTGTGATTTCGTTGTGTAGCTCAAAAACACAAAGCTATTCTTTTTGAACACTTAATTACAGAAGCATTAATCAACATGCAAAATATGTTTCGATTACAATGGACTGCATGGTCGTGGGTAACTATAATGCCATAATCATTTTTTAATGTTGAGGGTGTTTGTGTGCATATAAAGTGTAAATGTTACAGCACATGTACCTCATGTACCGCACCAACCACATCTCAGCCACCACAAGATCAATAATACACTGGATACTATACTACCAAGACTGCAAGGTCATGAGGTCACCGAATTCACCATTCTATATTTTCTTTAAATTTCTATCCTCTTAAAACAAAGGAACCTGATGGGAAAAATGTCAAGATAGCAGTCAAAGTTTGCTTTTAATTGCTATTCTTAAAACTGTTCATTCTTTGGAGACATTCCAAGCTGAATTTACAAAAACACAATCAATTCGGAGACCTGGAGTCGAAGTTGGAAAGAAAACTGTACAGGCACGCTCAAATCTCTAGCCTTGTAGTCTGTGCGAACAAAGATCCAGTCAGTGTAGTAATATACAACTCCAAATGAAAGCCTTGAACATAACAGTCTACATTTGGCTGGTATGTAGTACCTAAGGTGTATAGATCTAATGTCTACAAAAAAACTGTCTAGTGTCTTAGCAAAATGCATGCTTGTGTTTTATAAAAAGACAAAATTATTAACACAATTAAAGTTGACTGTGTGTGTCTTATAAGTCTTTATGCATTGTTTATTTTTGTGTTATAGTCATATTAACAGCCCAGGTCATTTATGGACATCCAAGCCTATAATGCCAGGTTTACAAGCAGCAAATTATGTAGGATTTTTTTCATTCAGATTTCAGATTTTATTTCACTCTCAGACATACAAGTATGTAACAGGAGGTCACTATACATAATATAAACATACAAGTATATTGGGCCCATAGCGCGACAGTGCATTACAATATGTATTAGTGATGTACATATTCAATCAATAGTTTTTCAATTTTTTTTTCAAAAACTTACATATATTTGTCAGAACAGTTATGTTACATATAGTAAACAGGCCTTTCATTTTGATAACACTATGGTTTCTATAATAGTAACTTGGTATATACATTTCTCGTAAACGTTTCACCATTTCGTTACTGCATTGAAACAAATAATGATATTCGTTTCCAATATCAGTAAAACATAGATTACAAGTTCTATTTACTTCAGGGGTCCCAGTCCATCTTCCAGTTTCTATAGGCAAGTGCATGTTCGAGGTTCTGAATTTTATGATGATTTGTCTATCTATTGGCTTTAATTTCACAAGATACTTTTCAAATTCAAAATGAGTCATGGACTTACCACTTTTGAAAATGGTGAGAGGAGGTGAAATAAAGCTATAATACTTGGAGAAAGCCAGCAACCTGCCTTGCAACTACTCTATGTTGGATTCAAACTCGAACCCTGGAGGTGGAGGGCTACTGGTAATATGACGGGACATGAAAAATGCAATGCACAGTATAATATTATATTTTGACTTGATTTAATCTTCAATACACTTGATCATTTACCTATATGAATACAACTTACAAGTTTTTTTGTAGACACAATTTTCAATGTAAACCGAGTGTCTTATTGTTGTTTATCAATGCACTCAATTATGTCTTTGTGGTCTCAGGACCTTTGAACACTATAGCCTGATACTTTACCAATTGAGCTATTTTAATTCTTGCTAGCAATCAACTGTGTAAAAGCGTTACTCTCACCCTTAACTTTTTATCTGTTTTTAACCTGAAGACTCGACACACAACCAAGGTCTGCATGGCCATTCTGTATCCCCTTACCAAGTATTACATTAGGAAACAAAACAGTTTGATTATTCTTCAGGAACCAATGTTAGTGGATTGCACTGGAAAAATCCACAGCAAGGTCAAGGTTCAATCTAGGATCTTCAAACGCTATTAGGATACTCTATTTGACAGCTAGGGTATGCGTCCCCATATCCTTTTTAAGCAGAGAAAATCAAAAGGACCCCACTTCTTTTCTGGAACACCATTCCATTTACCGTATTTTCCTTAATGAGGGCGCCAGGCGCGGGTAAATGGCCAAGCGGGGCGCCGTTATTTGAGACCATTTTAGATGTTTTTTCTGAGACAGACTATAGTCATCTTGCTTTTAGTTTCGTATTTTTCTGAATCTTACTTAAATTACCGACAACAGCACACAATAAATTGCTTAGAAATGATAACATTCCTGTTATTTAGGAACTTTTATCATAGATATACAATAAGTATTCATAAAACCTGTATAGACATCGCTAGAATGTTGTTGCCAGTTAGTCTTTAGCCATACATGTGTGTCTGTGGGACATTCAAGTAACACGTTTTATTTTGAACATGGCGATCTAGCTGTTTCTATGTGTAAACACTTGGCAAAGATGTCCTAGGTTGTCCAATGCAATAAATTTAGTGCTTATACAAGCTGATCTGATATCTGTTAAGCATCAGATTGATGTGAAACAGTATTTTTTTAGCGTCTGCAAAGACAAATCTTCACAATCTGGCACTAAAATTGCATGAAATTAGTTGATTTTTTTCAGCAAAAACGTGGGGGCGCCCTTATTAGAGGAGGCACTCTTAATAGGGAAAATATGGTACTTTAGGGAACCCCATCACATCTGAGCAGGACCTCATTTATGGAACAACCACTTGCCGCAAACCATGTATCAGTTGAGTGATCAATTCAGTCCAGATTACACATATAAGGTAAATTAGAATCAATCGTAAATAGGGTATAGGTAATATATATCTAAGTGAAAATTTTTACCATGTGAAATGCTTGCATGCAGTTTTTACCTTGAATATATTCAGATCTAGATGTGATCACACAGAACCAGAAAATGTGTAGTGTATGTGAAAGTTGTGGAACTTATGCATATAATGACCCCATTATGTTTCCAAATGTCATTCATAATTACTGATAAATTTTGGTAGATAATTCAACATAAAATATACAAATAACATTGAAGTAACCTTCAACTTATAATTAATTATATATCATTATCTAGTTAAAAAATCATAACAAATTATTCCACAAAAATGTTCTCCGATTACTGGCCATAGATCTATAGGAACAGCGTCAGAAGCCTAGATCAGAGGACAATTTCTGAATTCACTTCAAATCTGAATCATTGGTGGTGAACATGCATGCCACAATGAAAAATATGGATTACCATGGTACAGGTTTCAGAAACATAAAGACAATTGAATAATGAAACATTACTTAGGCTTATCATTGCATATCACTGTTCTTTTTTAGCTTATTAATTTGCTGTTGGATATCTTTGTAATTTAAAAAAAAAAGTATGCTCACATTGAAGTAAAAAATACATTTGACTACAAATTAATTACATCTTTATTACAAGTATATATGTTAAAAGAATTTTCTCAGCAATCAAATTCAGCTTCCATTAAATACATATATATATATAAAAGTGGCCATGGCATTATCTTTTTTTATTTAAGTTAAAAAATAACACCTAATAGACACTTTCTTTACATCACCACCAATTTTCAACTAAACTGAACCTGGGTTTATTTGATATAAGAAAATAAAAAGTTTTTTTTTTTTTTTTTCAAGATGACACCTGTGGCTCAATTGATTGAAAAAAATGCAATTTGTAAGAACCATGTATTAGTTAATAAATTTAAAATTCATCTAATGTAACATTTAACTCATGCAATTATACTAGTGAAATACCGTACATGAAGAAGTTAAAAATAGTTTTTAATAAAGATTGAAGCATGGATAAAAGTTTGTGTAGTTTGGGTCTTTATTTGTGCCCAGTTAACTGAAATTGAGGCCTCAAAAATGAGGAGGGGTGCTTATAGGGGCATTGCATGGCGCTTGTTGGGTTGAATACGGTGTATTGTATTATTGTTATTATTTTGTTCATTTTGACAACACTGTTTCTTGCAATGAAATATTCATATAATATACCTATGCAAAACGCTATCAATGTCAATGTATGGGTGAATATTAATCTGTGCCATGTTGGCTAATTTGGTCACACGGAAAACAATATAATTACAAATTATGTAACCTCCAGAAAAATGCAAAAGAGCTCAAATGTAAAGATATTTACAACCGATATATTGTAATCAAAATCATAATAATAATTTATTTAAATGATGAAAATACAATATGTGCATGTTGGATGCAACACAATAGTCTTATAACACAATATTGAAGCAACATCTATTTTGCAATAATCAACAAAGTCATATGAGGCTACATATATATAAATGTTCAATAATTCTTGCGAATATTATTCTAAAATAATAAAGGCCCTGTTAGCAGCAATGAACTGTACACAGATTATTGATCTGGACGACCAGCACACATTGCCATGTGTAGGTCCTGGAGAAAGGGAAGAATCACACAGTTCTGTCACTGGATACATCTGCCCATATTCACCATCACTAAATCAACAGCAGCATCCAGCATCAATGATCTAATAACCCAACATCAAAACAAATCCTAACAGTGTGTACATGTGTGAATAAAAACATAATAAATATACTTACACTAACATTAAGGTAGGGGCTGAGATTTATGTAAATCGATATTACCAGCATTTAAAGGATACATCCGCAATGAACCTGTTCTCGTTCCGATCGCTAAAAGATGTTGAACTGGATCAAATGCAACCGCTGTCGGTTGGTAAGGAAACCCGTGACGAACAGTCTGTAATGACAACATAAATCGTGAGATAGAAGAGAAATATAAACCAGGAATTTCTATAATTTATGCTTGATAAAATGTCATTACAGTGTACATTTTTACTATTTAGCATTTCTAATGTTATGTTCACCAACCTTGCAAACTTGAAAGTGGTCCGTTCTCAACGTCTCCTCGACTTCACTCTCAAATTTGGGGGGTGCACTCACAGATGACCTTATGCCATCAAGCACCCCCTTTAGAGTGAACTTCTTCATCTTGGATTTGTGTTTTGCGTCCATTTAAGTCCCCATACTCCAACATATACTCCCTTCATATCGCCTACTATGCAGTATTTTCTATGCGGTTTAGCTGGCGAATGAGTAAGATCCCGGATGTATATCCCGCTATGCTCTAAATATTGATTTTTTCATTTTTCGAAATGACACACGTCAATGTACTTACGGAAAGAAACAGTGATTATTTTTTTTATATTGAAGAAAAAATAACATTTTCCTCCTATGATGACATTGAATAATTACTAAATATTGTGCATTAAATAGGCCATTCGATTTTCTTCTGATCAAATGCTAAATACATATTCGAGAGATGTATATTTATTTCGTTTCTTTTTATTGTTGAAAATTATTTTGACGAGCACCTGCCATTTTAGCTTCTGCTAGACTTTATGTAAACATCGTGTTCATATGCTGGGCAATTTATGTTTTATCTTGTGTAATATAACCTGACAGCTTTTCAGGTATTGTGATTAAGATGCTTTTGTAACTAAACATATATTTGATAGCGATTTTACCTCCATACTAATGATAAAACATCATAGCTGCAGATGAAACACCGGTTTCTATTCATAAGTTTCACATGTGGTGACGTTTTCTGTATCACGTAATCATACTTTTAATGCAAAATGAATATATTTCAACTTGTTTTTGATTTTTAAGTCCGACAGACTGAGTAGGCAGTGATTTTCAAACATGCGTACAACTCAAAATATTTTAAACAAATACACCATCAAATACGTTATATTTTCGTTGACACATAAGATATCACAAAACGTCACAAAGAGTTAGAGGAGCGCAAGAACAAGAGACTAAATATCATACTGTTCAATGTCCCGGAAAAGACTGACCAGAACAACATGGACAGGAAAACCAATGACCAGAAGGATATAGACGATCTGACACAAAGCCTAATCGGTAAAAACATCAAAATTACCACTCAATTCAGAATGGGAAAGTACAATTCTGCCAAGACCCGACCTCTTCTTATAGTAATGATAGAAAAGTCAGAGAAGAAGGCACTCCTTGAAAATGCTCGACATATATCGGATAAGGCTCCGACTCGTTTGAAAAAGGTTATCCTGAAAAGTGACCAAACTAAAACACAGCGAGAAGAAAGAAAGAAAAAGAGAGAAGAAATAGGAGCACCTAAACACCCTCCCTCTAATAGTGCTGAAACAATACCAAAAGATATAGAACTGTTTACACCGAGACGTCAATCTAAAGGCACTCAAGGTAGAGAAAGACTAAACATACAGTCAAGCAACACAACAAAGGGGCCCAGGACTACACTTCCAAATATACCTCATCTCCCTAAAGGAGTTATTACCAAAGAATCCTTAGACACTATATATCCATCAGCCCTATAGATCCAACTATGGCGACAAGTCTCTCTAACCATGATACCTCAATGTCAGATGATCTATACTCGCAAGAGACACTACTAGATCATAGAGATGACGTAACCTTCCCATATATGGAAACATCAACCTTCGGGGACACAACAGGAAACACTACAGTAACTGAGGTCACAGATGATGAACCAACATCACCAACAGTAGAGAGGGCATAGGAAACAGATTTTACCCATTTTAACCGCTACCAAGGATTGGCAAACCTTAAAGTTTTATACAGTAATGTGGACACGTTAACACTATCAAAGAAAACTGAACTGGAAGTAGCAATTAAAGAAAAAAACCCGGACATAATATGTGTAACGGAAATATATCCAAAATATTCCCTTGATGTAGTCAACAACCAGTCATATTCTATCGATAACTACAGTGTTCATTTTGGAAAATCGACAAACAAGAGAGGTGTGGCCATTTATATTAGATCATCTATTACCCATGACGCAGTAGACATTAATACCACCTTCGACGAATATGTTATTTGTAGAATAAACCTAAGAAGAGAGAGATAATTTAGCCATATGTTGTATTTATAGAAGCCCTAGCAGTAATGAAGATAACAACAATAAACTAGTAAATCTACTGGAAAGCATCTCTAATGGTAACTTCTCTCACATATTACTGGTGGGTGATTTCAACTGTAAAGAAATCGACTGGAATACCAACACAACCTCTGTAGGTGATGCACATATCGCCACGAGGTTGTTGGAGGTAACAAGGGACTGCTTTTACACCCAACATGTCAAAAGACCGACAAGAATTAGGGAGAACCAGATTCCATCTTTACTCGACCTCATCCTAACAAATGAAGAAGGAATGATTACAAACATCAGTTTCAATCCAGGTCTAGGCAAAAGTGATCACCTAATGTTAGAATTTGACATTTTATGCTATGCTGAAATCCCTATGCTGAAATCCTGGAACAAAACATCGATAAACGCAACTTTCTTAAAGGTAATTACGTATCTATTAACAAAGAGTTGGCTGAACACGCATCAGAAGATACTACAAATATGGATGCGAATGAAAATTGGACACACCTTATGAATATTTTATCTACCAGTATTGAAAAACATGTTACCATTATACAAGAGGCGATCCAATGATATCCGCAAACCATATATCAATAAAGATGCAATATCTGCTGTAAAGAAGAAACACCAAGAATGGACAAAGTATCTCCACTGCAAAACAGAAAACAACTATCAATCATACAAAATTGCCAGGAACAAAGCCACAAGACTGTTGCGATTATCACAAAGATCTTACGAAAAATCCATAGCTGAAAACATAAAGGATAGCCCAAAACTCTTCTGGAACTATGTCAGATCAAAAACTAAGACAAAATCTACCATCACCAGAGTCAATTATCCAAATGGAGACCTAACAAAAACAGATAAAGAAACAGCCGAAGTTATGAACGATTTTTTTGTCAGTGTATTTGTGGAAGACGGGAATACCAATTTACCCCCGTTACCCAGGAGGAATATAACGAGTCCACTGATAGATTTTGAAATCACGGAGGAAATAGTACTAAAGGCACTATCTAAGCAAAAACCAAATAAATCACCTGGTCCGGACGGAATTCACCCGAAACTTCTACTAGAAACAAAGGACATCATAGTAAAGCCTTTAACCTCACTTTTCAAAAAATCAATTGAAGAAAGTGTAGTGCCAAAACAATGGACCACAGCAAATGTTTGCCCAATACACAAGAAAGGATCAACAAAGGATCCAAATAACTATCGTCCTATTAGTCTGTCATCTGTACCCTGTAAAATCTTGCAGAGGATAATACGTGACAATATCATGGACCACTTAAAGATCAACAATTTACTGTCACCAGAACAACATGGATTTACGCCAGGCAAGTCTTGCACGACACAGCTCCTGGAGGTATTAGAACACTGGACACAGGCCCTTGACAACAACAACAACGTCGATGTTATTTATTTGGATTTTAGTAAAGCCTTTGACAAAGTGTCCCATAGACTCCTCATATACAAATTAAAATCCTATGGAATTGGAGGCAAAATCCTGTCATGGATTCAACAATTTCTGTCAGGACTACAACAAAAGGTTATTATAAATGGAACAAGCTCCAAAACCAAAAAAGTAAAAAGCGGTGTACCTCAAGGAAGTGTACTCGGGCCCATACTATTTCTAATTTATGTCAATGACATCCCAGAGATAGTGAATTGTGTTACCAAACTATTCGCGGATGATACCAAATTGTATTCAAAAATCAACACATTACAGGACTGTGAAGAGCTACAGACAAATATTGACAGGATCTCCGATTGGACGGACCTCTGGTTAATGAAACTAAATAAAGAAAAATGCAAGCATATGGAAATTGGGAATATCCCCATTAACAGACAATACACCATAAAGGACGGCGACAGCAGAATACGACTTGGGAAAACCAACAGTGAAAAAGATCTGGGAGTCACAATAGATAATACCCTGAAGTTTACAAATCAAGTGAATAAAGCTTCAACAAAGGGAAACCAAATCATGGGTATCATTTTTAGAACTTTCACTTATCTAGACAACCAAACTTTTAAAACACTGTATAAGACTCTGGTTAGACCTCATTTGGAATACTGTTCTGTCGTTTGGTCTCCCTGGATTAAAAAAGATATAAAAACCATCGAAAACGTCCAACGAAGAGGCACAAAAAGACTAGTAAACCTCAAAGATCTCTCCTATCCGGACCGACTGAAGACCCTGGGTATCCCAACACTGGAATATAGAAGACTGAGGGCCGATATGGTGGAGACCTTCAAAATTATCAACAAAATCGATATTGTTACTAGTGAGAACATGTGTACTGCAATGAGACACACAGGTACAAGAGGTCATAATAAAAAACTCTACAAGAAACCCTTTCGTCTCAACTCGGCAAGAAATGTTTTCAGTAACAGGATAGTGGAGTCCTGGAATTCTCTCCCTGTTGATGTGGTCAATGCTGAAAACCTGAATATTTTCAAAAAATAGGCTAAACAAGCACTGGAAAAACCACGTCACGAAGTTTTCACCATCAACCTAGGAAAGACATTATATTATACTTAAACCTAGGACATGCTATTAAGGATTTAAGCAATCTTTTTAATATTTTACCATTATTGTAAATATCACTATACATCTTTACAAGCCGCTTGTGGCTTTCCAATGATGTTGGACTGATGAGAAACTGATGAGAAATATTTAGCACGCTTGTAAGTAGAGAAAAGTAAGGAGTTCCTTACCTTTCTCTATATATTAGTCTAAAGTGGGTCTACTGCATGTAGATCAAGATACTCTGACCCTGACACCTGAGGCCAATATCACAATTGATATGTAAGCTCACTAATTGTTTTTATTAGAAATATTATCTGAAGCAATAACTTTGTTATTCCTTTTATCTACGAATTTAAGTTATCATTTTCATCTGCATGCAGTGTTAAAATGAAGAACTGGAAGGCAGGCCTGGCTGCATTTAAGGCCTTGAGATCTTTGGCTTCGGTGTCTGTTTGTCATTCTAAAGTGACATGGTGAGTATTAAATTATGTCAAGTTAGGATCACTTGTGTGTTTATAAGAGAAGAAAAGTGTAGCCAGCAGATGGAATTGAACTTAATTGTGACCTTCTTGGCATACTGCTCCACTGTTCAGCTACATAAAGCTATGATAAACTTAATAGATGAAATTAGAATGCATTTTAAATCTTCTTAAGACATGCATCAACATAAATTCTAACTCCTACTACATGCACTGTAATAAGCTTCAAACTGCTTGCACTTGAATTTGTCTATACATAGCAAATGTAACAGCTAGAAAAGAATTTAGTGTGTCGACCACTATAACCAGAATTCAACACATGGCCACAGCTACAGTATGACGTGTCTATACCTTCTAAGTCAGTACTAAAATCAGTTGAAATAGGGAAAGACCACATAAAGTAACCTAATGATGTTGAGAGACTTGAATATTTTTTTCATATTTCACTAAAGGTTCTATATTCAAGTAATTATTATGTTCATGTTTTGGGATATCAATCAAAACATTCTCAATGTGTCGTTTCTTAAACTAATTTGTATTGCTATGTTACTAAGTTTGATAATTTAATTGCCAAAATATCATTCTGTAGCTTTCATGTTTGCAATGCCTTTAAATTTGATTATGAAAATACAGATCACAGAATGACATGTATTCAGATGTTATATGATATCTGGAAACACATAATTACTCTATGTACACGATATGATTATTAATTAACAAACATCTTTTTAATTATTATGTTATTTGCCATTTTATTTGCTTTATATGTGGTGAGTTGTGAGCATCAAAAAACTATTTTATATATAAATACAATTTACTACTAAAAATAAAATAATGCATTTAACATATTTCTTTAAAAAGGCTTTTCGGAAATTTCAAACGGTGAAACAGTATAGGTTTAAAAAAACATATGGGTATTAAACAAAAAGGAAAGCCATATGTACTGGTGATTTCTGCACATTATTTTGAAATAACAGGTTATATAAAGATTAGTCCTCCATACATTTGGTGACTTTTATTCTTATTTAGATGTGGATAAACTGTTCTGGACAGCTGTGTGTTTACTGTGAAAATTCTATAGCAAATGACGTCAAGTTTGGTGTTATTTCTTTCTATCTGTGGTTATATTTAAATTCTTAATGATAATATTTGCTATTTTAATAACATTGTGTTAAATCATTATTATTGTTTTGAAAAATATATTCTTTGAGTGAAATTTTGTTATTATAATAAAACTTATTACTTTGGGTGATTGATGTTGTGTATGCCTTTTGCCTTTCACCTAGCTGGCCGGGGTTCGATCCACGGTACATAGTTGGTTTAGGGCCATCACCTTCCCGATCAATTGGGTTAATTAACTATGTTCTTATATGCTGTATAAATATCTTTAAAACTGATAGCTTTCAAGATCTGATGAAATTCCATTTTAAGAATTATTCCAACAAAAAATTCTTTTTTCATTTACTTTGTAAACCATGTAGATAAAGTGTTCTATTTAATTAAATATATTTTCCTAGCGATAAATTGAAGAAATGTAGCAAAAAGGGTAGGATAAGCTCAAACAGAGCAATATTTTTTTCCATATGTAGTTTTAACAAAGCATATACATGTATACCAATTACATTTCTATGATGTTCAATGTGGTACAATTTTACATGATGATGGAAGATAAAGGACTAGGTATGGTAAGGGTCTTTTGTGGCCCCAAAATCCGCTATTTTTCAAAGTTTCTTATTTTAACATGTGAATCTTGCATCTCAAATATTAACTACATACCCGACATATTTGATAGTTCTTATTAGGTAATATAGCAGTTCTTGTTGCCATGGCAACCATTTTTATTATACATTACATTATGCAAAATGTGAAAACTTCATCAAAATTAACCTTTTTATGCAGTTTTTCACCTAGTTAACATAGAGCGCATTCTAGAACAAACTTTATATTTCTCAAAATGATGTATTCTTCATGTCTGCTAATTCCCTTAAAATATACAGTTTATTCTAGGTTGTGCTCTATTGCTTTTAAAAGAAAAAAAGAAAAAGAAAATATGCAAAAATTGACAAAGTTTTGAAATTTGCATAATTTATGCAAAGTTACCATGGTTATATAGCAAAAACATACTCTCTGTCAACAAGACTTATCATTAAGATTTTATAGGGAGCGTATTCAATATTTCAAACGCAGCAACTTAATTTCTAAACACTTAATTTGAAATTTAGTAGACTTAGGGGCCAAAAAGAGCAATTACCATATCTAGTCCTTTTTCCATAATCTTGAGATTTTGTTTCATATTGCATTAGATTGTTGTGAAATAAGGCTTAGAAAATAAATCATTTAATTACCTATAAGGAAATAATAAGTCACCTTTGCTTGTAAATAGCAGAAATGTATGTTGCAAAAATATTACAGATCAAAGTTTCCCACTTAAAATAATAAACCTCTACCCATTAACAATCTAAACCTACTTTCGTATTTCCTGCTTTCCGTTATGCTATATCATTCTGTCCTCTGTCACTCCTCTGTCCTTCGGATAGGACGTTAATCCGGTTCCGGTATACGCTCAGTCACACCATGCATGTTAAAGATCATCTGATGGTATTCGAAAAGAGAAGGATTATTACAAGCCGCCACAGATTAGGTTTTAGGTTTTGTTAGGTTAATAGGGTAATGTAGGCATATAAAGGCGATTCCTTGACAGTTAAAAAAACACCAAGGTAATTTTACTTGGGTATTAAGTTTTCTTTCATTTTTTTTCATATTAGCTTAATACTCAGTGTTAGTGTGTCTGGCCGAAATAAATTTAGGACTTTTCTTAGATATATTAAATTGCTAAATTGCCTCCTTTATTGTCCCCATCAAATCCCCTACCCCCTTAGTGTCCATGAAGACCACACACTGTTGGCAATATTAATCACATATAACTGGAACTTGATCAATTTATTTGTTCTTTGCATCAGTCAGAATCTATGGATAAGAATTGAAAAATAAGTTTTACAAGGCTCAATCTAGACATTTTTCTGGGTTAAAACTTAACGTGGCAGATTTTGAGAAATTCCATTTAAAGTTATCTATTAATTACATCAGAACACCTGAGCAAAGATTAAGGACAGAGTTTTTCCTATTGATTTGAATGAGATGTTTCCTAAATTTTGAAATTAAAATTGGAAATCAAACTGTGAATTTCAAGGACTAAAGGTAAACTATGAATTGAAAAATCTTCCTAAGAAAATATAAGTTATGAAATATATTTATGTGGTAGTTAACTATGTTTGACGTCGACTGTTTTTGATAATTTTTCGTCGTAAACGTGTGACAATCTATAGATTGTCATAGGTACGTTGACTGAAATAAATTAGTCGGATGGCGTCATACATGTTTTGTGTGAAATCAGTTATATTATTCTGATATATTTAAATTCTTATGACAGTCATTTTCCTATTTTATATTTTTCTTTTAATGATGTTTTTCTTTTGTTATGCATAACTGTATTTGCACATATTCTTTATCAAAAACACAGCTTGTCATTTTATGTAATATCTGTAGTACCTAAAGGTAAATGGTAAAACCATAGGTACATTTGTTTTATATATGATTTATCAACACAATAGTTACTTGTTCAAGTTAGCAACAAACTACTCTGAAAAACAATTGTTTTAAACAAGTTTTAAAAGAGCACTGTTTTCTATTTTCTCTCTTTTAAATTTTTCTTGTCCATATCCAGTTCCTTGTACCAAAAAATGACAAAAAATTAAATCCTGTGAAAATAACTGCTCCAGGGTGGGGCCAAAACGGGTTAAAATGACTAAAATCCCTAAATTCTTCTTAAATTCAAAGATCTATGTGTTATGTGTAATCATCTACTTTTTATATATGGGAGGTTCTTGATGTTGAAGGGTCCTTTACACAAATTGTGAACCTGATCATGGCCCTGGGGTCTTAAGGTCATCTTTGAGCATTAGTTGTCCCATTATTAGTATGAGATTGTAGTTGGCCATTTTGAATTTTGAAATGACTTACCAGTAAACTTTCTTTGCAGCAATATCAGATATGATAATATTATATACTTCTTAGATTGAAGAGTTGACTTGATTACATCATTTAATTTAAGTTTCCAATATCTCATGACATTTTGGATATTTAAGCACACATTAAGACTTGACTGACATTGAGACACTACATGGTAGATGCATTGGGCTAAAATGTGTTATTGTAGCTTTATGTACTCATGTGACCATTCAAGTCTTAATGTGGGGCACTTGATAAAGCAAACAACAATTTATAAACACATGGTCAGTTAACTTGTTGCCGCTGATTTTCAAACTTGTTACATTTAACATGGTTCAGGATATACAGTCCCTGCATAAAATTCAGATTGGTCGAATGCTCATCAGGAGACTACAGTATATTAACAATAAAAGTACCAATAAATCTGGTATATAGTTTGTAGTATCTTGATATGAAAAAGGATGAATTTACAGACAATGTTTTGTACCAGAGTCTTTGACATTGTTAGATTTTATTTGTTGACAATTCAGTCACAATGAAATCAAATAATAAATCAATTAAGAGGTAATTATATATGTTTTATTTGATAGGAATTACAATGTGGTATGGTTTCACATTTTATCTCAAGCTTTTAAAAACTGGCTTAAAATGGTTGGTGTATTTTTTTAGGCTTTTTAATCAAGATTTTCTACTGTGCCTTCAAGCTAATTATTTAATTACTCTATGTACATTCAATGCTCTCAAGGCTTATTTCTTAATTTGAAAATAATCACATTTAATGAATCAAACTCGATCTGCATCATGAATTATCCTGGGGGTGCATTGTTTTAAGAGAGTAAAGATGGTGGAAGAGTAGTCTTTTTCCTTACACACATACATCTTATACATCTTACACACATACATCTTATACATCCTACACACATACATCTTATACATCTTACACACATACATCTTATACATCTTACACACATACATCTTATACATCTTACACACATACATCTTATACATCTTACACACATACATCTTATACATCTTACACACATACATCTTATACATCTTACACACATACATCTTATACATCTTACACATCTTACACACATACATCTTATACATCTTACACACATACATCTTATACATCTTACACACATACATCTTATACATCTTACACACATACTTATACTCTTACACACATCTTATACATCTTACACACATACATCATTCTTACACACATACATCTTATACATCTTACACACATACATCTTATACATCTTACACACATACATCTTATACATCACACACATCTTATACATCTTACACACATACATCTTATACATCTTACACACATACATCTTATACATCTTACACACATACATCTTATACATCTTACACACATACATCTTATACATCTTACACACATACATCTTATACATCTTACACACAATACATCTTATACATCTTACTACACACATACATCTTATACATCTTACACACATACATCTTATACATCTTACACACATACATCTTATACATCTTACACACATACATCTTATACATCTTACACACATACATCTTATACATCTTACACACATACATCTTATACATCTTACACACATACATCTTATACACACATACATCTTATACATCTTACACACATACATCTTATACATCTTACACACATACATCTTGTACATCTTACACACATACATCTTATACATCTTACACACATACATCTAATTCACAAATGGCTGTGGTACAATTTGTGCGATGAGTTGTTGAGTAACGTATAGAACACCAGGCCCCAAGATCATGAAGCAGTCTTTGGTCTAAAGCAGTCTTAGGTTTAGACTTAAAGAGACAATTCATTCAGGTTAATTCTTTTACATAACCAAGAAGCAAACTATGGCATAAATGTATTGTTCTACATTTCTTATGAAACATATAACATAAAATATTGACAAATTCCACGTCAGTGTTTAGTATTTTAATTGATACCCTTTTAATTACAAATTGTTGATCAATATGATTAAGCAGGTACAATATGTACGCAGTATTCATACCCGAGCCAAAGTCACGCATGTTAAACAAATGAACTACATAACCACTGAGGAGGTGATAAAATGATTTTGAGGCAAGATAATTCACCTAATAAGGTAAACACACTTCTGCCAGAGCGATTTGAGCAGTTCTAGACAAAAGTTGCATTACTCAACGAGTAAGGGACAGGGTTCGGTATACAAGATGTTCGACCACAATGTGTAATGGCGGACAGCGAGCGAGTTTGAACATTTCGTACGCATTTCACCACCATGGGCTTTTCTGGCATATCACAGTAAAACCGACTATTCTAATTTTGATTAGAACTGGGTTTTTTTTTTGGATATATGTACAAATTTTAATGTTCTCTTAGTTGTCCCTTTAAAAATTTTCAGATAATATTTTAAAGTTATGCCATCTTTGATTGGCTATTGAGCAAAACCATAAAAATCTTAAAGATTGTTTCTTGTTCCTGGAGCAATATTGACAGAGCATGGCTAATCAGCCATAAAGTATTCAGGTGAATTGGGCAGAAATGTCTTCGAAGCTACCATTAGGATTATGAGGGACTCGAGTAATGGACTGAAAGGCCTGTCTTAAATTAATACTGTATAAGATTTAGACCTCCAAAAACAGTATGTTGCACTGTCTTGCCAGAATCCTAGATGGATGACAAAGTGCCAAAGTTACCATCTTGAAATCATCTTTCAAGCTTTTTCTTTTCAAATGATGCCAAGTTTGCATTTTCAGGTGACTGTTAAGGTCATTGGACCTCTTGTTATATAGAGATATAATGTTCAAACAAGTTACTAAGTCCAATAAATGGTTGTTTAGGCAAATTGACTGATAATTCCTTGAATTATTCTCTAGACATTTTATAGCAATACTACAGTACACTGCACATACACTTAGGACTTGTACTTGTATACATTTAATATGTAGTTTTGTTTGAGGCCATCACCCAGGGATTGCAGGTTAATAATGTCGACTGTTTCAATTGTCAAGGATACTTACAGAGAAATGATCTCATTAAAGGAAAACAAGTTTTTTTTTGTTATTTAATGCTTGTAGACAGTGTATGTTGAGTAATAATCATAACATGTATGAAAATATTTTGTTTTGATGCAGACCTTAACAAAATGACTAAAATTGAAACAATATAGTCACTGAAGGATACTGTATGACACAAGATTTAGTTACAAATGACTTGGATTGGGATCTACTATAAGACTGTAACCACTCTCTGTTATAGGTCATTACTTTTGGGAGGTAGTATAGGCACAGCCACAGCCTTCCACTTCAGGGGACAACAGGTAATATTGGTGTGGCAAAGTGAAATGTTTACATCAAGGTTTCTTTAGGCAGATTAAGGTTAAATGATTGTCGTTAAATTTATTACATATTTAATTTTTAAAGATTCAGTATTTCTCTCTTATTCAATTGCATTTTTTTGGTTGAAGTCATTTAACTGATTATTCATTTTATGAAGGTATTTGCTGCAACCAAATCAGACTTTAAGAGTTCAACATGGATGACAGATCCCATCACCGATATTGTTACATTGGAGGAGGTAAGTTATCCATCCATAGTTGTTGTAACATTTGGGATGAGTGACCATGTGTCCAATCACAAGTCTTGTAACATGAGGGGAGGTGAAGGGTCCATCTTATCACAGATATTGTATCATTTGAGATAAGTGATCATGTGTCCAATCACAACTCTTTTTACATGAGGGTAGGTGAATGATCCGTCTTATCACAGATGTTGTAACATTTAGGATGAGTGATCATGCACCCAATCACAAGTCTTGTTACAACACGAGGGTAGGTGAATGGGTATGTCTTATCACAGATGTTGGAACATTTGAGATGAGTGACCAATCATCCAATCACAAGTCTTGTTACACGAGGGTAGGTAAATGGTATATTTCTTATCACAAATGTTGTAACATTTGAGATGAGTGACCATGCATCCAATCACAAGTCTTGTTACATAAGAGGAGGTGAAAGGTCAACACATTTAGACCTATATAAAGACCACTTGGCTATATAAATACCACTTCTGCTTTGTCCCTTCTATAATATTGAATGACAGGGTTAATGGTATTGAAAACTGAAAACTGAAATGTTATGCACTCGTGACAAAAAATAAAGTATATTTCTGTTTAAAAAAATGATATCTTCTCCACTAACAACGAAGACAAGTAATTTGAATTTGCCATAATCTGTTAGTTAATGGAAATCTGTGTGTCTGCTATGCACTAATAATGATCCCCTGCTCAGCTGACATTGTTGACCTGTCCAATCAGATGTAAAAACAAAACGCTGTGTATTTTGATATTGCTAATGGCTTCTACTGCTGCCTATATCTTAATAGGATCTTCTATTTGTATAATTGTACAGAATTCTTCCTCAATGAGAACCAAGATGGAGACGATGATAATGAGGATACAGGTAAGAGGTTTTAACGAGATAATGGGCATATACAGGTAGGTAGATCAGAAAGCTTTTATAATAATATTGATACTTATAGCCCATGTTTCATGTAAAACATTTTTTATGACTCATCACATACTGGTAGATTTTTTTTTTTCTTTCAGAACTTCTAATGGTTTTCATTTATTCTATACATAAAGCTTTATAATATCAGTTAGAATGTTTGGCTTTGTGAAAGTGTGTAAACTGTACCTCCAAAGTACCTTGACCTTATACAAAACCACTGTTACAAAGAAAAAATTACATATTTACATATTGGTATCATAATTTCTGAGAAAACAGTGATAGGCTCATTTTACAGTTCTGGTCACAACTCTCCTTGCAATAATTTAAGTTCCAATTAATCCATCAAAAAATTCGAAAGCTTAATATTGTGCTTTTAAGTCTGATGGTCAAAGGTCAAAGTCACTACTTTTAAAGATACTTTCACTTATGGGAAAAATTTGTTTTGTTTGATATGTTATAGTTAAATATTTTCTTTTAAGGGAGAAATTTGTAAAGCTCTTGAAGATATTGATGGTGACAAAAAATTTCTGGTTGACAGATGGCAGCGGAAAGAAGTAAGAGATCTGTTGTTTTCTGGGTAATATTGTAGTGCAATCTATATATTTACTGTCATTAAGACATTTGGCCATATGTAACAACTAATTGGAGTGTTTTCAGTATATGTTAGTGACTATTTGCCAGCTAATTTGTCATATTTTGTTGATCTATTGGATGGATTGTATTTTTTTTTACTACATAGAGCAAAATTAATCAGAGATCATTGATAAAAAAGAAAAAATCAACAGATCACAGATAACACTTTTTCTTTGGTTTTCAACTACATTGCAAATAATATATATAGAAAAAAGTTTTTGGCAGAGGTGAAGCATTAGATATTTCTATCGGGCGTTGGCAGCAGCGTCAAAGGTTTTGCCTTTAGCTCTGGCCCCAGGATCATGAAAAAGTCTTAGACTTAAGTTTTTGCTTAGCCAATCAAAATTAAGTAACGTTTTATATAGTATGTCATCTGTGATTGGCTAAATCTAAACTTAAGATTGTTTAGGCTTAAGATTAATTCGTGATCTTGAGTTCTGGTTCTAACAGTTTATAGAGCTAGATAAATTTATTTTCTCTAAATCTGGTACTATAAACTGATATGTCACACTGTGAGAGGCACAGCTTGAGAGAAAGCTGTATACAAGAATGTGTTGTTTGTTTTATGTATTCAAACTGTTAATTCGTTTTTACTTATTGACTTACCTGTAGGGAGGCGGTGGTATCTCTTGTGTACTACAGGATGGATCAGTGTTTGAGAAAGCTGGGGTAAACATTTCTGTTGTTCATGGGAATCTCCCACCAGGCGCTGTCCAGCAAATGAGAGCAGAGAGGTAAGTATCACCAACACTGGTGGTGAGTGGGTGTTTCACAGGTCTATTGTCTTTGTTAGGGGTTGTCATTTAGTTTTACTAAGGAGAGGTTCAAAACGTGGGGGGTCAGTCATCGTTTTTCAACTGAATGGGATACATTATCCATTTTGAGCTTGGGGAAGGCTTAGAGGGTTATCCATTTTCAACTATATGGGGTCATCCATTTTCAGTTGTATGGGGTCATCCATTTTTAGTTGTATGGAGACATCCATTTTCAGCTATATTGGGGCGTACCATTTTCAACTGTATTAAACAGACACTCATCATTTGAACAATAATTGTGGTTTAATCGTGTACATTTATGTCTAATTAACACAAAAAAATAATATTAAATGATTTATTTTGCTTTTGGCGCATGCGCAATCAGTACTTGATTCCATATAAGACAAAGTGCCATGGAATAATTTTGGATACAATTAATTATTTTTAGTATTTTTATCTTGAATTAGAATAAGAAGCTCAAACTTTTCAGTGGTGGTATTGGTGTAAAGTAAGTAAGTTTTGTAACTAAAGAAAAATACTAATTCTCCTGCGTCTGTTTTTGATAGAGAAAAAATACCATTTGTCAGCCGTGGAGCATCTTTAACTAAGGAGTCTGAACATATGCATAAAGTTTGCCAATTCCACACTAAAAAGCCATAGCTATAAACGCAGTTTGGAAACAGCTATCTGGAGACGTTTTAAAACACAAATGGTCTACCATTATAAAGATATGCTTTTACAGACAATTCTAGGTTCTGCTTTATATAAGCATTGTTTTCATTGGTTCATAGGGTTACCATGTTGAATTTTAATTTGTGGTCAACTTTAGCATGTATAACTATGTTTCACCCAAACTTAAAACTTCCATTGTTACAGGGGAATATCCTAGAAAGAACTTTTTTTTTTGTTACATTTTCTACTGTTAGGTCCTAGAATGGACCTCTCTTTCATTCTTTGTTACACTTTCTACTGTTCTTTGTGACAGAGGGAAGGTCCTAGAAGGAACCTCTACCATTCTTTGTTACACTTTCCACTGTTCTTTGTTACAGAGGGAAGGTCCTAAATGGAACCTCTCTACATTCTTTGTTACACTTTCTACTGTTCTTTGTGACAGAGGGAAGGTCCTAAAGGAACCTCTCTACCATTCTTTGTTACACTTTCACTGTTCTTTGTTACAGAGGGAAGGTCCTAGAAGGAACCTCTCTACCATTCTTTGTTACACTTTCTACTGTTCTTTGTTACAGAGGGAAGGTCCTAGAAGGAACCTCTGTACCATTCTTTGTTACACTTTCTACTGTTCTTTGTTACAGAGGGAAGGTCCTAAATGGAACCTCTCTATCATTCTTTGTTACACTTTCTACTGTTCTTTGTTACAGAGGGGAAGGTCCTAGAACGAACCTCTCTACCATTCTTTGTTACACTTTCTACTGTTCTTTGTTACAGAGGGAAGGTCCTAGAAGGAACCTCTCTATCATTCTTTGTTACACTTTCTACTGTTCTTTGTTACAGAGGGAAGGTCCTAGAAGGAACCTCTCTACCATTCTTTGTTACAGAGGGAATGTCCTAGAAGGAACATCTCTTTTATTCTTTTTTACACTTTCTACTGTTCTTTGTTACAGAGGGAAGGTCCTAGAAGGAACCTCTCTATCATTCTTTGTTACACTTTCTACTGTTCTTTGTTACAGAGGGAAGGTCCTAGAAGGAACCTCTGTATACCATTCTTTGTTACACTTTCTACTGTTCTTTGTTACAGAGGGGAAGGTCCTAGAAGGAACCTCTCTACATTCTTTGTTACACTTTCCACTGTTCTTTGTTACAGAGGGAAGGTCCTAGAAGGAACCTCTCTACCATTCTTTGTTACACTTTCTACTGTTCTTTGTTACAGAGGGAAGGTCCTAGAAGGAACCTCTCTACCATTCTTTGTTACACTTTCTACTGTTCTTTGTTACAGAGGGAAGGTCCTAGAAGGAACCTCTCTATCATTCTTTGTTACACTTTCTACTGTTCTTTGTTACAGAGGGAAGGTCCTAGAAGGAACCTCTCTACCATTCTTTGTTACACTTTCTACTGTTCTTTGTTACAGAGGGAAGGTCCTAGAAGGAACACTTTCTACCATTCTTTGTTACACTTACTGGTCCTAGAAGAACCTCTGTATCATTCTTTGTTACACTTTCTACTGATCTTTGTTACAGAGGGAAGGTCCTAGAAGGAACCTCTCTATCATTCTTTGTTACACTTTCTACTGATCTTTGTTACAGAGGAAAGGTCCTAAAAGGAATCTCTCTACCACTCTTTGTTACACTTTCTACTGTTCTTTGTTACAGAGGGAAGGTCCTAGAAGGAACCTCTCTACCATTCTTTGTTACACTTTCTACTGTTCTTTGTGACAGAGGGAAGGTCCTAAAAGGAACCTCTCTACCATTCTTTGTTACACTTTCTACTGTTCTTTGTTACAGAGGGAAGGTCCTAGAAGGAACCTCTGTACCATTCTTTGTTACACTTTCTACTGTTCTTTGTTACAGAGGGAAGGTTCCAGAAGGAACCTCTCTACCATTCTTTGTTACACTTTCTACTGTTTCTTTGTTGCAGAGGGAAGGTCCTAGAAGGAACCTCTCTACCATTCTTTGTTACACTTTCTACTGTTCTTTGTTGCAGAGGGAAGGTCCTAGAAGGAACTCTCTACCACTCTTTGTTACACTTTCTACTTTTCTTTGTTGCAGAGGGAAGGTCCTAGAAGGAACCTCTCTACCATTCTTTGTTACACTTTCTACTGTTCTTTGTTACAGAGGGAAGGTTCTAGAAGGAACCTCTCTACCATTCTTTGTTACACTTTCTACTGTTCTTTGTTACAGAGGGAAGGTCCTAGAAGGAACCTCTCTACCATTCTTTGTTACACTTTCTACTGTTCTTTGTTACAGAGGGAAGGTCCTAGAGGAACAGTTCTTTGTTACAGAGGGAAGGTCCTAGAAGGAACCTCTCTATCATTCTTTGTTACACTTTCTACTGTTCTTTGTTACAGAGGGAAGGTCCTAGAAGGAACCTCTCTATCATTCTTTGTTACACTTTCTACTGTTCTTTGTTACAGAGGGAAGGTCCTAGAAGGAACCTCTCTGCCATTCTTTGTTACACTTTCTACTGTTCTTTGTTACAGAGGGAAGGTCCTAGAAGGAACCTCTCTACCATTCTTTGCAACAGGAATCAGTGCTGTTATACATCCAGTGAGTATGATGATCTGATGATGAGCCAGGTCAATGTAGTTTGTTTTACTTAACTGCATTATATGTAAAAGATCATCCAATAACCATACAAAAAGTGTCATGTGTCACACTTGTGTGCATTTTGAAGTTCCATAAATATATGGGGAATTTAATTGTTGGTCACTAAATTCCATAGTTATGGTTTATAAGGGTTCTGGAGACCAAACCAAAAATGAAAAATGGCCATTGTGGCCCATCAAAGGGGTCAAATTAAAAAACAAAAACATCTGAATTTACAACATGGAGTTAGAAATGCTGAACACAATTGCCAAAGTTGAAAATTCTGAGATTCACATAAATGGGTTTTTGCTAGACCTGATTTTAAAATTATGTTCTTCAGTTTTCACTCTTATGTTATCACTGTTCTAGCTTGCTATATTAAAATAATCCTTGGTTTTCTTTTTGTAGAAAAACCCAAATGTTCCGACAATCCATTTTAATTATCGTTACTTCGAGGTAACTGACGAGACAGGTAAAACTCAGTGGTGGTTTGGTGGTGGTACTGATCTGACGCCTTCCTACCTGGACAAACAGGTAAGTGCTACCTCATCAACAGGTATCTGAAGGTATACCACACTTAGGGACTACAAGTATATAACAGGTGATATACAATCGAATGGTTTTGTGGGTTTTATTAGTTTAACGTCATATTAACAGCGAGGGTCATGTGCCAATGACGTGTCAGGTTTGTTGGTGGCGGAAAGTCAGAGTACCTAGAGAAAAACCACTCATATGCTAACCACTTGGGGGGGGGGGGGGGGAAGAAGAAGAAGAAAAAAATCCATTTCCAATTTCATAATTTCATGTAATCTTTTAATGGATAAAAGAAAAAGTGTACAAATTAATTCTTTTGATAATCATGAGTAAATGGAAAATTTAATGAAATTGTAGACCCAAGCAAGTTTTGAAATTTCATTTTTTTTGTTTGAATTTTCATGAGTCTTTCTGCCAGTGCAGGTGAGTTGACATGTATGTAATTTCAATGATTTTGTTTGAATCATCCACAGGATGTTGTACACTTCCATAAAACATTGAAGACAGCCTGTGACAAACATAACAAAGACTACTATCCTAGATTTAAAAAATGGTGTGACGATTACTTCACTATCAAACATCGTGGTATGTATATCCATACAGCAGACTGTAAGTATGTATGACTACATGTTATTTACATACAGTCTTGGCTTTTAAAGATGCTCCACCGCTGACAAATGGTGTTTTTTCACTATCAAAAACAATAGCAGACGATTTAGTATTTTTCTTCAGTTACAAAAGTTACTTACTTAACACCATTACCACCATTGAAAAGTTAGAGCTTCTAATTTTACTTAAAGTTTAAAATATGAAAAATAATTAATTGCATCCCGAAAAAATTCCATGGCACTATATCCTATATGGAATGAAGAACTGATTGTGTATGCACCAAAGGCGAAATAAACTATTTCATATTGTATTTTGTGTTAATTAGGCATATATATACACAACTAAACACAATTGTTGTTCAAATGATGAATATCATTTATGCTCTGTCGGCAGTGGAGCATCTTTAATGATGTAGGGATTTAGGTTTAGTTATGCATTTAGTTGTACATGTATTTTACAACCCCTTAGAAATCAGGATGATATCTTGTACAAAGTTATTTGTACAACATTGTCAGCTGTTATTACATATGTGCAAGTAAAATGTTCAGATTGGAAGCACTCTTGTTATATACAAAATATGAATATACATATAGGTAGTCAAATCTGTCAAAATGACCATCAAAGAGACAAAGAAGATATTCTCAAAAATTGCCAGTTTAGGATCCAGGAAAGTGGTCTTTTATAAGCAGGTTGTTGTTCTACATAGGTTGTTGCTAAGACAGGTTTTACTGTATATGAATTGTCATAGTAATTGAATACACTACAGAAGTGTTATTGGTAATTCTGATATAAAATGTCTATCTCTATTTCAGGTGAAAAGAGGGGAGTTGGAGGAATTTTCTTTGATGACTTAGACAAAGGAACACAAGCCGATAATTTTAAGTTTGTAACGGTAAGTAACTGATACCGCTCTCTTCGTTACCTTGTATTCATTGATATTACCTAATTGAAGTTCTAATGGAAATTGTATAAGTTGGTTTTACAGTGATATGCCAGAAAAGCCCACTGTAATGAAATCTATGTGAAATGTTCAAACTCGCTTGCTGTCTGCCATTACACATTGTGGTCGGACGTCTTGTATGCCGAACCCTGGCCCTTGCCAGTGTAGTAAAGACATTTTTTCATAAGGAATATAGAGCAATACATTTATGTCATATTTTGCTTTGTGGTTATGTTACAGAATTAGTCTCATTGAATTGTCCCTTTAAGAAAAAGACCAAAAACCAAATGAAAAAAGTCACCAACGTAATACAGTCAAACCTGCTCTAACGACCGCCTGTTTATAATGACCGCCTGTTTATAACGACTACCTGTCTATAAAGACCGGTCTTTAGACTCCCCATTCGTTTTTGCTATATAATGATACTGTGTAGAACAACCACCTGTCTAATGTGGCTAACGGTCGGTCCTTTTAGTCCCATCAAAGTTGTCTAATGACAGGTTGCTGAGATCAACTTTTCGAGTACCGAGTACAATGTGTGCGTGCAGTAGCTTCCCTTTGACCTACATCCAGTATTTAACTCCCTTATTAAGCAAATGGCAGCCATTACTGAAGCCAAAGCTATGAACTGTTTATAAAGGACAGTATGGTTTATAACCTACGGTCGTAACTTTTGAGGTACAGATATGGTTGCCAACTTGAGGATGAAAGTTTTACAACCGTTTATGTATGTCTATCAAAGACTGAAATTATGTTTGGTCATGAATGCCATGTGCACGATAAGATTACTCGTAAAGCATGATTTTGAAGTCACAACTCGGATGACACGGTAGGCAGGATAAAACATACTGATTTATTTTATGTGTTTCATTATTCATTGTTAATCCACACAAATCACGGAAATATATTTACACAATTAGTTCTTAAATAATACATGGAAATAAATGTATAAATATCCAATAGCAGGTTTGTTTTGCATATATATAATTCTATTCTATTTTTCTGGCATGATAGCCACAACCTGTCTATAAGGGCAACCTGTCTATAGTGACCCCCTTCAGTGGTCGTTATAGACAGGTTTGACTCTACTTTGTTTTCTAAACTTATGCCTTGAATTAAAGTATATCCTTAAACAATTGAAATCAATAAGTGGCTATCACTTGGGATGGGGGGCCAATGGGATAGACTCCGAGGTGTTATATTGATAATTAAATTCCTTTCAGTTTCTTTTAGATTTTTTCCCATAATTGATGAACTTGGTGATAATTAAATATTATCACTTTAAGATATTTTTCACACCTGTAGTAATAACATAAGTGTGAAAGGAGGGATTTATAGGTATTACCTAGTGTGGTATGATCATTGGAGCTCTGATGGGGTTTCGCAGATCTCTGGGATTGGATCTGTTGAGGTTATGTACATAGATCTCAGTGGGGATTGATCTCCAGGGGATACACAGATCTATATTCTTTCATACCTACACGTGTAATACTGGCTGGTCTAGGGCAATTCACTCATGCCACCTGAGGCTGTATTGCATGGCTACCCATGCAATAAAGCTTTGTGGCATCATGGCGTCAACAAAATTTCTATTTCCTCGGTAAAATTTTAACTTTTTTTCACAAACTTGACTGGTTTTACTATAAAAGGTGCAAACACCAGAATTTTTGTTGAAAATATCACGGAATTTTTCATGTATGAAAATTTGACTTTCAGTCGTGGATTTCTTCGAATTTATCTAAAAATGGTGGGATATCATAGTTGTAAAATTGCAATAAAACGTTGATGTATAAAAGAAAAATACTCTTTTATAAGTTGATATGAAGGATAGGGATATTCTACCCTCGGGCATTTTACTACATTTTGTGACCCTCGTGTAGAATATCCATATCCTTCATATCCACATATGAAAGAGTCTTATAGTATTTGATATCCACTCTAGGGGTTACACAGATCTCCGTAATTGGATCTCTAGGGGTTACAGATATCTCTAGGATTGGATCGCTAGGGGTTACAGATATCTCAGAGGAATTGGATTGCTAGGGGTTACAGAGACAATCAGGGGGATCGGATCGCTAGGGGTTACAGAGATCACTTGGAATGGATCTCTAGGGGTTACACAGATCTTAGGGTTTTGATCTCTAGGGAATACACAGATCTATAGGATTTGATCTCTAGAGGTTACAGAGACAATCAGGGGGATCGGATCGCTAGGGGTTACAGAGTTCTCTTGGAATGGATCTCTAGTGGTTACACAGATCTTAGGGATTTGATCTCTAGGGAATACACAGATCTATAGGATTTGATCTCTAGGGGTTACACAGATCTCTGGAATTGGATCTCTAGGGGTTACAGATATCTCTAGGATTGGATCTTTAGGGGTTACACAGATCTCAGGGGGATTAGATATCTAGGTGTTACGTAGCTATCAAGGGGATTGGATCTCTAAACGTTACACAGATCTCAGTGGGGATTGGATCTCTATGGGTTACAGAGTTCTCCAGGATTGGATCTCTTTGGATTACAGAGATCATCAGGAACATGGGATCACTAGAGGTTACACAGATCTCAGGGATTTGATCTCTAGAGGTTACAGGTTACCAAAGATCTCGGATTTCTAGGGGTTACAGAGATATCTCGGGAATTTGATCTCTAAGAATTGCATAGCTCTAAGGGGGATCTCAAGGGGTTACAGAGATCTCACAAAGGTTAGATTTCTAGGGGTTACAGAGATATCAGGAAGAATGGATCTCTAGGGGTTACAGAGGTCATCAGGGGGGTTGGATCTCTAGTTTTTACAGGGATCATTGCAGAATTTGATATCTAGGGGCAGAGGGATTGGATCTCGTGGGGTTACAGAGATCTCAAGGGGTTACAGAGAACTCACAGGTGTTGGATCTCTAGGGGTTATAGATATCAGGAAGATTGGATCTCTAGGGGTTACATTTTTCTCAGGGGTATTGAATCTCCAGGGATTACAGAGATTATCTAGGGGCTAGATATCATCAGGAGATTGGATCTCAGGGGGTTACAGAGATATCAGGGGGATTGGATTTCAAGGGGTTACAGAGATGATCGGGTAATTGGATCTCTAGAAGTTACAGAGATCATTGCAGGATTGGATCTCTAGGAGCAGACGGATTGGATCTCTTTGGGTTACAGATATCATCAGGAAATTGGATCTCAAGGGGTTACAGAGGGGTTAGTGTTTGCAATGGTGTTAATTATATATGTTGTTCCTTTTGATTGTATTTAGTTTAAACATCAATGACTTTGTCATTGTGAATAAAAAAGAAAAAAGACATCTTTTTATGTGCTACATCCATTTATTACAGTAACTGAAATAAATTGCACAAACATGAAATAAAATGTAAGCATATCAATTTCTTGCATGTTTTTTACACAATAATGAGGCACAAGTGTATGAATTAGAAGTAAACAACAACCAAATTTAATTACAACATTAAAAAGCCACATAGATTAAAATAGTTATATATTTTTAGTGCGATCTCGCACTATTATTTTCCTTATCGGGTGTAGAGTCTGTGTACATCCGCTATGCGCAGATTCCATCTGCGCAGGCGATACCGGAAGTTGGTGTCTTATACCGTTTAATAGATTTCGCAGTGATTTTAGTGACACCAACCTTTCAAAAACATATACTAAGATATATTTGTCAGCAATAATCTACTATAAATTAAGAACAGTGACATTACACAGTGCTAAACGCATTTGTTTTGTGTAAACTTCAAGCAGCGTATCATACAAACTCTTGCATCGGTCACGATATTCTAAGCATCTGATTGACTTCGGAAACATCCGGAACAATACAATGCAAATCAAGTTTGAATAGTCAATAAAAGAAAGTAATGAAACTGATAAGGCACTAATTAATTTTCAAAAGTTATTATTTGATAAAGAATCCATCGATATATTATATATGAATATTTGTCTAATTAGGAATACCTTTAGAATAAAATGTTACTCATTTAACTTCTTATTTGATTTATTTTCTTCTAGTTGCTTCAACAAAAAAATACAAATCTGTTTCAGATTTGTTAAATCTACCAAATTCATTAGTAAAATCCTCTTCTTCAAAACACAATACTCTGAATAATAGCATTTCAGACATTTTTGATCCATTGTATTTATGTCTATGTGTCCTAGCTTTAGCTGCTCATATGAAGACCCCTGTATCCTCGTATTTCAACACTTTGACATCCTCGTAGTTGAAGATCGACCAGAGAATGTTGTCGGACTGTAGGCCCACAGCTACAGGGCTGTTAGTCCAGTCTACCAGCAGGGTTTTCAATAAACGTCCTTCTCCACTGACTAGCATGATGCTGTCATTGTTGAAGTCAGCTATGACTAGGTCCCCCTTGCTATCATAACTAAGAGACCACGGCTCGAATGGCGTTGGCTTCAGCAGAGAGTCCTCAGGAAGTTTCTTTGTTTTCCGACGGTAGTAAAACAGCAGATTGAGCTGGTTGTCCATTACTGCTACTCTTGGTTTCCCTTTGCCGTCGTCTTCTTCCCAGTCAAAATCGGCCACAGCGACGTTTCGTGTGATGCGACATTGCGTGATGCTGCGTGGAGTGACAACAATTCTCTCCCCTTCGCGGTCGATGGTTGCTGCGTGGGTTACTTTGCCCTGAAGGTTGTACAGCCTGATTTCCTTTGTCATCCCGATCAACACTTTGTTGTCAGTAGTACAGCAGAGACACCACGGCTCACGGCTACACTTGAACCGCACACGTGGCTCCTTGGCTAGCGTAGTGGTCAGCTCCCTGACTGAGTTGTCGTCACGGCTACACATCCATAAGTTGTTTGTCTTTGGGGATTTTGCAATATCCCATACTTCGACTGATAGCCTTAACTGTTGCTTCACCTCCCCATCCTGGTTAAGAAGCAGGAGCCGCTTCCCTTCCCAATGAGACACCCAGGCATGATCTGAAATTGGGCAGATTTTGCTGATCTCGTATGGGTAGTTGAACTCGGATAATGTTTGGATTTCCTCATAAAGGGTTGATCTGATTGACTGTGCATCTGCGGATTGGTCCTCACTTTGAACCTCAGCCATTGCTAGTTCATCTCCAGTCTCAGATGGTGCTGTTGGATCTTCAGTGTCGTCTTTTATCCTAATGGTACCAAAGGCAGTTTCTATCAACTCTTCTGGGTAGTTCAAAGGCTGAAACACAGGTACCCGTAAGCTCGGGAAATAGGGCAGGTTGAATGCCCCATGTATGTCTCGTTCTGTGTCGTAAACCTGTACATTACTGCCGACCCGCATGGCTTTGTTACAGTCATGTAGTAGAGAGGTAATCTTGGCGTACATGGTGACCAGCTCTTTCTTGTATTTGTGTAACAGGTCCATAGTTTCTGTCTCCAACTTTTCCACTGTCTTTATAAACTCATTTGTCGTCTTGTCAACTTCCTCCTTCAGTTTCGCGTTATGCTGTCGTATTTGGTAGATCACATTTGGAAACAGCTTTCTTTTCTCATCCAGTATGCTCTCTACATACCTCATTTCTGCTTTGATCTTCTGCTGCTCAATTTTTTCAGCCTGGTTTACAAAGGTTTGAATCTTTTTCCGTTGTCTGATAGCAATGAGATCATCAAGAGATGACACTTTATGTCCCTTGTGTCTTGTCTGGAGACATTTAGAACAGATAAGTTCACCATCACATGCAACTTCCTTGCAAAAGTAAACAGTCTCCTTACCCTTGTGGAAAGGACAGAGTGCACTACCCTTTTCCCTGATAGGTAAGGGTAGCGGCCTTCGACTGGCCATCTTCAATTTATTAAAATCCTTCAGGAATTCAACAGTTTTTAGCTCTGTATGGCACAAATAGAAAAAGTCAAGTTCTCTTTAGAGATATTCTTTTCATGTTTCCTGATACAAAGTGTGTACAGTGTTGAACAACTGTTGGTCTTTTGGAATGAAGTCGTCTGTCAGTTATAAAATGTATGTTTACTGCACTTGTAGTGATATATTTATAGCCACCTGAAGTGTACAACAATACACATTCTAACAAAAGATAATGACTGCAACCCTTCAATTTGTAGTGGACTAGTCTAGTCTTTTGTTTTACCATAACTATTGTTCAATCAGGGGTAAAAAGCGGTGGTGTATAAAAATGAGTTACAAGTCAATAGGTACACATTCTTCATTGTCTTTGATTATTATTGTCCTCAATTCCAGATATTGAACTAACGCTTTGTATAGACAGTGGATATTTAAATTGGAGAGATAGTAATCTAAAACATTTCAGTCGCCCAATTACACATACTTACATAGACATAGACATGACCTTTATAAATGTTGGTCTAAACATAAAAAGACAAGATAATGGGGAGGTACCGTAAAAACATAAAAAGACAAGATAATGGGGGGGTACCGTAAAAACATAAAAAGACAAGATAATGGGGGGGGGGGGGGGTGGGGGGACATAAAAAAGACAAGATAATGGGGGGGTACCGTAAAAAACATAAAAAGACAAGATAATAGGGGGGGGGGGGGGGGTGGGTACCGTAAAAACATAAAAAGACAAGATAATGGGGGGGGGGTACCGTAAAAACATAAAAAGACAAGATAATGGGGGGGGGGGGGGTGGTACCGTAAAAACATAAAAAGACAAGATAATGGGGGGGGGGGGGGGGGGGGTACCGTAAAAACATAAAAAGACAAGATAATGGGGGGGGGGGGGGGGGTACCGTAAAAACATAAAAAGACAAGATAATGGGGAGGTACCGTATAAAAAAACATAAAAAGACAAGATAATGGGGGGGGGGTAAAAACATAAAAAGACAAGATAATGGGGGGGGGGGGGGGGGGTGGGTGGGTACCGTAAAAAATAAAAAGACAATATAATGGGGGGGGGGGGGGGTACCCGTAAAAACATAAAAAGACAAGATATGGGGATGTACCGTAAAAACATAAAAAGACAAGATAATGGGGGGAGGGTACCGTAAAAACATAAAAAGACAAGATAATGGGGAGGTACCGTAAAAACATAAAAAGACAAGATACCAAGATAATGGGGAGGTACCGTAAAAACATAAAAATAATGGGAGTACGTAAAAACATAAAAAAGACAAGATAATGGGGGGGGGGGGGGGTACCGTAAAAACATAAAAAGAAAAAGATAATGGGGGGGGGGTACCGTAAAAACATAAAAAAGACAAGATAATGGGGGGGGGGGGGGGGGGGTACCGTAAAAACATAAAAAGACAAGATAATGGGGGGGGGTAACCGTAAAAAACATAAAAAAGACAAGATATGATGGGGGGGGGGGGGTAAAAAACATAAAAAGACAAGTAAAAACCGTAAAAACATAAAAAGACAAGATAATGGGGGGTACCGTAAAAAACATAAAAAGGGGGGGGGGGGTACCGTAAAAACATAAAAAGACAAGATACCGTAAAAACATAAAAAGACAAGATAATATGGGGAGGTACCGTAAAAACATAAAAAGACAAGATAATGGGGAGGTACCATACCGTAAAAACATAAAAAGACAAGATAATGATAAAAAACATGGGGAATGGGGGGGGGTACCGTAAAAACATAAAAAAGACAAGATAATGGGGGGTACCGTAAAAACATAAAAAGACAAGATAATGGGGAGGTACCGTAAAAACATAAAAAAGACAAGATAATGGGGGGGGGTACCGTAAAAAATAAAAAGACAAGATAATGGGGGGGTACCGTAAAAACATAAAAAGACAAGATAATGGGGGGGTACCGTAAAAACATAAAAAGACAAGATAATGGGGGGGGGGGGTACCGTAAAAAAACATAAAAAGACAAGATAATGGGGAGGTACCGTAAAAACATAAAAAGACAAGATAATGGGGAGGTACCGTAAAAACATAAAAAGACAAGATAATGGGGAGGTACCGTAAAAACATAAAAAGACAAGATAATGGGGGGGTACCGTAAAAACATAAAAAGACAAGATAATGGGGAGGTACCGTAAAAACTATTTTTGTTAATAAGAATACTTGACTTGATAGGATGTTCACAAATCATGCAGTTATTATGTGTTTTCTTTTTGAAATGAAACCTTGTTACATTAAATATTTTCAAAGTATCCTATGGTTCAGCCCGATTATGTATTGAAAATAATTAAATTTCATTATTTGAAATAATCAAATTCTAGCTTTATCCAGAATGTTCCTTAAATGGTATCTATGATCTGACCCTCTTTTTCATTTGGTATTTTGTTTGATCAGTTAATGGTCCCTTCCCTACTTTTGACCCTAAACTTCACATCATCTCCTATGAGTTAAGCATCTATTGTACATCTTTTCTAATTGTTTTACAGATCTTTTCTAATTGTTTTACAGATAACAATTAATTGATATTGACACAATGTGTTTTTACTGGTTTTTAATACGAATGCCATTGTATGTACACTCATGGTAAAGCATGCATGCCCATTATATGTAGGTACGTTCTCTTTGCAAAATGTACATCTTCATGTGTTGAAATGTTATATAAGCTGAAAAATCATTGACAGTGAAACCTGTTTATAAAACCACTCAATTTCAAGGTCTTTACAGTTAAGTAGTCTTTATACACAGGTCAAATTGTGAAGAAATTGACCGTTTAGGATCCTGTGAAAAGGGTCTTATTTGGCAGGTGGGTCATTATACAGAGGTGGTCGCTGAGGCAGGTTTGACTCTCCATAGTTCTGTAAATATAGTAACTTGAGTTCTTTACTAGGATTTTCTTTTTCACTTAAAAAATTAGACTAAATGGATGATTATACTTAAATACTGGCACCTGAATATTTAATTTAAAGGTTCTGAGGTGGTCAATTGGTATAGTAGTTTGATATGCATTTAAGGTAATGCCATTTAGTAGGTTGATTGTTTTTTCCCACTACCAGGGATCTAGGTGCACATGTACATGAAGCTAGCAAGTCTTGAATCATCCAAGTGATTGATAGGACAACAAATCATATTTTAACTAGCTATCTCCATATTACAGAGCTGTGCTGAAGCTGTTTTGCCATCCTATATACCCATTGTCAAGAAACACAAAAATGATGGCTATTCATATGATGACAGGTAAGTCTTGTTTCTGTAAGTAAGAATTATCCATTCTTGTGGTTCATTGATTCTATTGTCATATGCCTCACTTACATATACAAAGTGGTGCTTGTCCAAGTCTTCAAGAGTTATATACCTTCTACTAACCAAAGTAGCCCCAGCCATATTGGGGAGAGTAAATTGATCAATTAATTGAATCATTAAAAAGATGGTGGGGGGGGGGGGGAATAAACACCAAAAAACCTAACTTATTATGGAACTTTTGATTTACATTTCACTTTGATCATTTGAAGATATAAGTCATTTACAGCCATTTGTTGAAAGTGATAAAGCCACAATACAGTGGTCAATATCTGCTTTGTAACTTTTTATTGTTGTTTGAAAATGATAATTAAATGTACTGTATTTTATTTTGTAATGGAAATTTTGTAAGTTCAAAAAAAATAATTTGATGTTCAATATGTGATTAAATTAAAGCTGAAAAATTTATAGCATTAAATAGGCTTTTTTTTGCTAAAAAGTATTGCTGATACAAACTATTGATGAAGGATTTAAGAGTTATCTCCCCTTTGCCACATTTTTCTGTAGACAGTGGCAGCTGTTGAGGCGGGGGAGGTATGTGGAGTTTAACCTGATCTATGACAGAGGAACAAAGTTTGGGCTGATGACACCTGGTGCTAGGTTCGAAAGCATCCTTATGTCTCTACCTCTACATGCAGTAAGTATATTGTTTAGTATAAAACGTATTTCAGGAGAAACTCTATAGAGCTTATATGGTATATTTTTTAGACTCGGACTGCAGTGGCTGAGTGAGTGTTCCTACATTATACCACTAACCTTCCACCACCTCAGGGTAGGGAGTTCAAAACCCATATGGGCCATTTGCCAGTTAGTAAATGCAGGCCAGTGGGTTTTTTCCAGGAACTCTGGCTCCGAGTTCCGGTCATTTAAATCTGGATGGTGATGATCAATATTCGGTTCACTTCTCCAAACCGGCCGAACTTCTGTGCACTAACCATGATCAGTTTAGGTTTTTGTCTACAGCTTACTGAGTATATGTTTACAGATTACTGAGTATATATATGTCTACAGCTTACTGAGTATATATATGTCTACAGCTTACTGAGTATATATATGTCTACAGCTTACTGAGTATATATATATGTCTACAGCTTATTGAGTATATATATGTCTACAGCTAACTGAGTAAATATACATGTCTACAGCTTACTGAGTATATATGTGTCTACAGCTTACTGAGTATATATATATGTCTACAGCTTACTGAGTATATATATATATATGTCTATAGCTTACTGAGTATATATATGTCTACAGCTTACTGAGTATATATATATGTCTACAGCTTACTGAGTATATATATATGTCTACAGCTTAATGAGTATATATATATATGTCTACAGCTTACTGTATATATATATGTCTACAGCTTACTGATTATATATATATGTCTATAGCTTACCGAGTATATATATATGTCTGTAACTTACTGAGTGCATATATGTCTACAGTGTGTATAGCGTACTGAGTATATATGTCTACAGCTTACTGTGGACACGGAATTACTTTGAAAGGCACAGGTGTAGTACTAACTAGACAAACGTAGGAAGTTCCTTTGATCACTACAGGCACAAATAGAATGGGATAACAGTGTGCGCGTGGCGATTGGCCGAGTCTGACTTCATAACCCCCGCCCCATAAACAGCACTGACAGTCGTGATCACCGAGATGTGACGGCGTAGTGACGTGGCCTCTCATAATGCAGCCAAGTATCTCTTAGATAAAACAGAATTACTATATCCCTTTTCAAACAAGTACATGTGCGGTCAATGTATTTTTACTGTATAAATTGAAGATCGCATTCTAATAACGTTGATAAAACGGAAATATAGTTTGGGGATACGTAATTTCGCACACTTTCAGTATTGATTTTAATGAATTTCAAATACTTTCTTTCCTAATCAAAAAGACTCGACTTACATCGGCAGATGTACAAGTGCTTCACATTGCATGAATATGTAACTGGATATGCGCAGACGTATCACTTATTATTTTCAAACATTTCATTGACCAACGACATCATAAATTAAGATTAGTTCAGCTCCAATCCTGAAATGACATCTAAACCTAATTATATTTCGAAATGAAAAAGTGACATCTCGCCGCCATTTTCGTTATATAAGGTGACCACTCCTCAAAATAAACAATTTGAATGAGGTCAAGGAAGTCATATAGGGTGTTCGTAAAAATTATCTATTTTCCGCTATACATGTATTTGATGGATTTCCATATGGTTTTCATTATATTCTTAAAAGGGAAATACGTGAGTCAGTTATTTAACACCAAGAAATATTTTGTTTTTCTATCAATTTCTTAATATTATAATATATGTCTACAGCTTACTGAGCATATGTCCATATAGCTTATTGAATGTATATATATGTCTGCAACTTAATGGGGTATATGTCTACAGCTTATTGAGTATATGTTTATAGCTTACTGAGTATATATATGTCTACAGCTTACTGAGAATATGTGCATATATGTCTACAGCTTACTGAGAATATTTAAGGATTAACTTGAATAGATTTTTATGTTATGGAGATATAACACAAAAATCTGAGTTGCTCTAAATAAACCGCGAAGCGGTTTATGATGAGAGTACACTCAGATTTTTGTGTTATATCTCCATAACATAAAAAATCTATTTAAATTAATCCTTATAATTCATTTTACTAAAGATAATCTCTTCAACATTTAAAATTCATTTTGGGACTCTTTTGTCTATGAAATTATTACGCCGTCATCTCAGCCAATCAGAAGCGGGGGGGGGGGGACGTTACAAACGGCGACGTCATTTTTTCCTTTATGGGCTGATAAAGTAAATTTTTTAAGCCAATGAAAATGCTTGTAACAAAGCAAAATTGAATTATGTGCATATATGTCTACAGCTTACTGAGAATATGTGCATATGTGTCTACAGCTTACTGAGAATTTGTGCATATATGTCTACAGCTTACCGAGTATATGTGCATATATGTCTACAGCTTACTGAGTATATGAGTATATGTCTACAGCTTACTGAGTATATGAGTATATATCTACAGCTTACTGAGTATCATTCTCGGCACCCATCGGCTGTCAAGCTATCGCTATACTGTTTCCTTCATTTTGCAGAAAATTATGTTGAAGCACTCCTTTAGATGTCAAGAAACGAGTCGTATTTAACACATGAGTTGACATACCCATAAAGATAACACAATAAAAAATCATCATCAGTTAACTTCTTTAATTCATCCATGACTTTGTTTAAAAAACAACCACACACTAATATCAATATCAACAGTAAAAAAAATAAAGAGAGATCTCATTTGCCTGTGAAAGCCACATATATGTATATATTCAAAATATTCTTAAATTCCATAAATATCATTTGAGCTATTTGTTAAAAATGCCAAGATCTAGCACATAAAAATTATTCCTTTTCTCTTATCCATGTATCCTAGTTTAACATCTATACCTTCATGAATTATTGATGAATTCATTTTGTAACATAAAACTGAAAAATCAATTGAAACATATGCAACAGCATGACTTTAACCAGTTCAAAGGCGATAATAAAATTAAAGTTGCCTTATTGTGTAACAAAAGAGATATTATAGCAAGTCACGGTAATCCAAGAAATTGTTCACTTCGAATTCACTATCACTGATATCGATGTTGTCACCATCATTTGTCATCATCAGTAATCCAAGAAATTATTCACCAGTTCGCTATCACTCACTGTCCGTGTCGTCACCATCATGCGTAATGTCATCATCAGTGTCCTCATCACTGGTACTGTCTGTAGAAGAATAGAGTAAAGCTGCATGCCGAAACTGATCAGCAAGACAATCGGCTTCATCACAAACACAGTTCACTGAACATATATCACAACATTTGTGTCCTTTGACATCTGACGAAAAAGTTGTTGTGTAGTTTTTCATCAAATGACTGCGACGGCATGCAGAATTGTTTAATGAATAGTCCTTCATGTCACTGTCCACCTTTGCCAGTTGTCTTTTAGTACATATGAGAATATGATCAGAGTACGCACCATCTCGACCAGCACGTCCAACTTGCTGTACAAATGTGTCCAGTTCAATGGGGGAGTTAAAGTTGACCACATGGGATACACCTTTAAAATTTACACCCATACCTGCTGCGTTGGTACAAATAAGGATGCGGATTTGTCCTGTATTGGATCCCATGTCTGCAGTAATCGATTCCTTAATCCGGTTCAGTGTACAGGAATGATACATCTGATAAAGATGCTGGAGACCGGGAATCTGTAATCTCAGAGCATTGTAGAGGGCAGCACATTCCCTGATTGTTCTGGTTAAAACCACATGTCTTGGAAAATTGTTCCTTTCCTCCTGCAACCCTGAAATTGCCCACTGCATCATGTCCGCAACATCCATGTTAGAATTACACAGTTTCACATTTAGTTTAATGTTGGGACGATCCGGACACTGGATATATTCCATTGGTGATTTTAAACAGAGCTTTGCACATATCCCTAACCTGTTCTTTTTACTGGCTGTTGCTGTGAGTACCATCACTGGAGCATCTGGGCAAAGCGACCGACCGAATTTCCCCTAACTTCCCGAACCATCCTCTGAACGCACTTTCTGCATGCCTTTCTTCACCCCTGTAAAACATCAGAAAAGATAAAGATATAGAGTTTGTGGGGGAAATTATTAAATTTTAATGTAACAAAACCAAATAAAAAATACATATGTAGGTAAATTTAGTTAAAATCTTAACAGTAAATGTCATGATTGCTTGAGGGGAGGGGGTGTTAAAATAATTGAAGAAGTGATCAAATCATCATGCATGGAATTAAAACTTTTTTAATAGAAACAATTTTCTAACATTGCATAATATCAAACAACTGTTAAAACATATATTTCCACAGTTTTCAATCTAGTCATATCTGCACATGTTCTGTTCATGTTTTTTTACTCTCATGAGACTTATAATGAGATCATTTCATACACACACATACATTTTGTATAAAAATATACATACCACTGCAAAACCGTGTGCGCTTCATCCACTACTACGGCCCCAAATCTCTGGCGATATACATCCGACAGCAACAAGCCTCTCCACATCTCTTCACCAAGTAACCTTTCGGGGCACGCATATACTACTGAGAAATCCCCTTTAAATATGGACGCTTTCTCCTCGTCATCTTTACCAATATAGGTGGATCTGATCCCTAATGCAGACAGAAACTCCGACTGTTCCTTCATGATGCTAATCAAAGGTGAAATTACAAGTACCAACTTTTCAGTCAACACTGGTATAGCCTGATAGCACAGTGACTTGCCGCTTCCAGTTGTAGTCGACAGGAAAACGTCCTTACCACGTAGGATAGTCGATAAAACTTCCTTCTGGTGTGTATGTAGGCTGTCGATAGAAAAGAAATCGCATACTCTTCGCTCATCTTGGTCGTCCATTTTACTCGCCGCCTATGCCGAACAGCGTTTGCAAGCGGGGCTGTGATTGGTCGAAGCCTTTTTTCACAGCTGGAAAATTGTTCGCGACACTTTTATAACGTAAAGCACTGATTGGCTTAGAAGGGTCACGTGACCGAGCCTCACTCCAGAAAATCTCGCAGGATATATCAGAGGTACTGACAGAGTGAAATGAAGGGAAAGTAACTCTGATGGATGAGAATGACTGAGTTATATGTCTACAGCTTACTGAGTATATGAGTGTATATCTACAGCTTACTGAGTATATGTCTATAGCTTACTGAATGTATATATTTGTTACAGCTTTCCAAATATAATAATCATTTCCTGCAGTTTACTGAATAATTTTGTAACTTAATTTCTATTTGAGATGATTAACAAATGGTGTCAATACTACTTACAAGGTCTATTTGTAAAGATAACAGGAGGCATGCTTAGAGATTGAACATAGATTTATTACTGTTGACTCCGAAGTTAACCCTACCACCATTTTATGTTACAGAAATGGGAGTATTGCCATTCCCCTAAGGCAGGTTCTAAGGAGGATGAACTACTGAATGTGTTAAAGAACCCACAAGACTGGGTCTGACCCTGGAACTAGATCATCTTATCTCGTTAACTTGTGTCCTTGAAGGAGGGATTAGTTGCCATGGATACTGATATTGAGGACGTGATTAGAGTCAATAGACTAGTCGTCATGCCGACATGGACAGAGATAGTGATATAGTATATGTTGCTGGCTGGATGTTACGGGGCTTAGTATGGATTTGTTGTCATAGCAACAGATAATAAGGCTTGACAACCAATAAATTAAATGTCATAGAACGGAGCAAATGAGAAGTTGATGATTGTTAGTAATGACAAGCGTATTATTGTCACATGTCACTAGTGATTCAAATGATCAGTGAATGATTATCAGACATGGCGTAGTGAACATTATTTAACCAGAATATTCCTTATGAAAGATTGCTATCTTCATAGGACTAAGCGGGAGCAATTTGTTTTCATATATTATATAGACATGTATAGACATATACCATTTGTCATCTTCTACGAACATATTGGGAGCCATTACCACCGAAATGGAAAGATCAAGTAGTCAACATTTGATTTCTGAAATAGGAAGAGAAAGATATGTAATGTGTGAAATATTGATGTGCCATCAAACTGGACTATTTTTGGAAGATCATCACAGACTGGCTCTGTACGATGATGGAGAATTGTTAGTATATTTTTATACCAAGTTATGGTTTATTTCTATCCCATCCATCCCAGAACCTCGCCGTAAGCCAGAGTCACCTGTCTGGTCCCAAGATCATGAAACAATCTTAAACCTACATAAGTCTTAATGTTATGCTTGGTTTACACTATGTTCCCGGCGACCACGGTAGCCCCGTTTGCCCGAAACGTGGTGCGCCGTGGAATTTTGGCTATTTTTGTCTCTGTATTCAATTTGAGCTAGGTCTTGTGAAGTTTTGCCACGGTCTTTTACGGATTACTTGATGGACCGTGGATATAGGGGAAAGTGCTGTTCCCGGAGGTTAAAGGTACACTACGGCTTTAGCACGGTCTATCAAGGATACCACTACGTTCTCTCTAGGCCTGTTACGATCTGATGAGGTCTGCTACGTTTTACACGTTTTGATCAAGCTCCGATACGTTTTTCACGGTTCGCCAAGGCTTGCTAGGGATGAAAGTCTGATGCCGGAATTTTTTGAAGCAAATGAAGGAATATTTATTGCCGAAAATGTCATTTCAAACACATTTTAATTACAAAATGTGTTAAAAGAACAGAAAATCTTAACTATATTTGGTATAAATATATAATTATTATAGCCAAGTGTTTTTACACCATTTTTTCTGTAATGGTTAATCACTTAATCTGTCTTTTGCAATAATAGCTTTGGTATAATTTGATGGTTTAAATGTGTTTGATAATGACTATTTCTATTTAATAATACAAATAATCCATGAAGTAGCAAATATGTACCAGACCAGGCAATGATGCTCCATCATATTTTGCTTGCAACGTAAGACCGTAATAAGACGTAACACGCTGTATCACGTCGGGCTTTCAATCGCTACAAGCCGTGATGTGCCTTGACAGAACGCATCGAAACGGTTATCATCCACCTTGGCTTGCCGTCAAAACCTTGACAAACCTTGACAAAACGGCACAAAACGTGCAGCCAATCTGCATCAACCGTGATAAAACGTGGAAAAAAACTCAACAGAACGTCACAAAACTTGAAATCACTGGTAGATTCCGGGAAGCGTGCTTTCTGCCCGTTCCACCACGGACTGTCTGGAAGTTTTGTTACGGCCTCGCACGCATTGTTACGTTTTGTTACGTCAATCCCGTTTTATGATGTCCTGTGGCGTTTACCATCTGTACCGTGACTGCCGTGGCAAATTTTTTGACAGTTTAAACATCTGGGACGGCATCCACGGTAATCACGACCGCTCACGTTTGTCTATCACGTCCTTCTGCGTTGTCTCAAGTTGTCTTGCGGTCACCACGTTTTGTCCACGGTGGCCCGAAACGGGGCTGCCGTGGCCGCCGGTAACATAGTGTAAACCTAGCATAAGATTTGGCCAAATTGCATGATTTTATTTCATTTAATAATCCAAATCCACCCTTTATTTCCACTGATAGTATTCAGGGATGTTTTCGTTTCTGATGGCCAAGCATTTAAGATGTTTAATGTTCAAAATATATATCTTTCAATTAGTTTAAGATAGTATGGGTTGATTGTCAGATAGTGACTGTCATAGATTGGTGGTATTTCTTGCAGAACTCTGGCTTTTCTCCATCCAAACCAGGACCTAAGCTTTAAAGAACATGCAAATTGGACATAGAACATGAAAAAAAAAAAAAAAAATCCAAAACACTCTCCTTCCGTCCCCCTCTCCCTTCCCAAGAAAACCCCCAGCAGTCTTGGTGACTTCCTGTTATTGAGAGGCTATAGGAACTTAATTTTCTATCTGTTTTACTAACAAAGCATGACACATTTGATTATTTGTTAAAAGATAATGAATTTTAAATCATTGTTAATGATTACAGAGTTTATTTTGACATTTCTTTTGCATGATATATATAATAAATCATTTTGTCATGTTACAGTACTAAGCATGTTATAGGTTATTTTTGTCATGACTAAATATATAGTTTATATGTCGTTAAACAGACAAGTAAGATTGTTTAATTGAAGTTCAACATGTGAAAATGATTGGCATTTCAAACTTGTTAATATAGGGATTGGATTTCTGGTTTTTATGTTTAACCATGCTTGTATGGAGCATTTCCTCTCAAGAATATATTCTATGGCGGCGCGTTTCGCGCCCCATATTTGAATATATTCTTAAGGAATTGCTCCATACAAGCATGGTTAACATAAAAACGAAATCCAATCCCTATATTTACACTCACACGACTTTTTTATTTATATTTTATGCAATAAAATCGTCATTTGAAAGTGACGTAATTATTCAATAAAAGTCGGTCAAAAGTGGGAGGAGCTTACTCAATTGAACAGCGAATGATGACGCTTCACGTAAGGTAGAATTATTCATCCGCGACGACAAAAAAGTTCAATATTTTAGTGTAAAATAAACATGACAAACAAAGTAAATTTCAGAGATAATTTTACTTAATCAGATCAGAACTTTAAATATATATTCAATTTTGCTAAAAGTTAATATATAGCGGTAATAACATAAAGAATTTGTACTCGGCCAATGTGTGACTCGGTGACCGTTATTGTGCAGCGAGGCGAAGCTGACGCACGCTTACACACTTTTCAACCAACCAACATTGCGGAAGTTTGTGTAAAACTACCGATTTTCTCAAAGATAGCTCAATCGATGTATTGAGATGTAGTCTGGACGTTGACGATATTTACATCCTTGGGGAGAGCCAATGTGATCTATATTAATACTAACGCTTTAGAGTCCATTATTGACCATTAGATATGATGATATACAAATTCCATCTTGTGTTCGGATGGTATTAACATATGTATTTGTGGTGACTGCGGTAACTGTTTCTTTCACGTGGACTTTGTTAGCGAGTTGCATGTATGTAATAATATCACATGATTAAATACTCATCAAGTACAAACGACCAAGAGGATATGTTTATTAATCTGTCCTCTCTTTCAGAGGGTTATCACACCCGTCAACCCCAAAGGCCTCGATCGTACGGACGAACATAGGCACAGGACGGTAAATGTTTACATTTGAACAACACATTCATTTTTAACAAAAATGAATGCACGTCGCCCGCCGACGGTCGGTCATATTTTTCCGTTTCTTTATATGTATGTGAGAAACAGTGGAAATATACTGTGAGTGACATTATTCCCTGGTAAATTGAAAATCTGATATCTAAAGGTATTATTTTAAAAAGCAAAAATTTTAAAAAGGAAAATTGTTATTTTGGAAAGCAGGTGTGTAACAAAACACATAAAAAATATGCTGATATTTGGCTTTTTAAACTGCATTCTATACATTGAGCAATATAAAACTAGAGCTTTACCACATTCATCAAAGGTTGTTTTAAATCTTGGTTTGGCTCTATAACCTGAGCAAAAAGGGATGAGTTCACATGAAACTAGAGTCAATTAACACGAGCAGCGCATGTTTCAACAAACCGTGATAGTTTTAACTCAAGTTATGTAATTTGAACTTTGTACTCTACCCTTGTCTAACTCAGATACAGGGTTCAGAGAGTTTCTCTCGGGAATAGCGCATTATGTTCACAACGCTCGAACTAGGGTCTAGAAATAGAATTTTACGTTACTTGATCAACTCAACCTGCGAGTTTGACATGAACTCGGCCAATGTGAGGGTTATGATTTATTTGTGTGATATATGTCTATTAGAAAGAAGCTATTATATAAGGATTGTACAAGTTCTCGTTTGTGACTTAATTTCAACTTACCATTGCACATCATGTAATATATGATGTGGAGTTTGCTACTGTTGAACTCTTTGTGATTATTTAACCTAGAGGCCAAAGGTTAAAAGAGATATATTTATTTGAGATTGAACAAATGTGTCTTGAATCCAAATTGAAGGAAATCCTTGATTTATTACGGTGTCCGTTTGTCAGACAAAATAATATGCAAATGAAGCTGCGATGGATTGTGTCTGTCGAAGTTTGGCAGCATGCGCATTGTCACGCACTTAAGTAAACAAAATGGCTGAACGAAAGTGTGTGAGATGAAAAAAATATATCTGAATCGGCAACAAAGTGCGAGGAAATTATAATGGATTCGGTAGCACCCTAGGATATCTAAAGGGAATTGAATTCAGAGATGGCATGTAGCAATAGAAGAAACAGAAGCCACATCTCAAGCGGAACTTGCCGGGATCTGTTAGGACTCGTGGTAACGGCATTGCACGTGGTGAGATTAAATTTCTATAAAACATATGCCAGCGACACAAAACAAACCGCAGGACTGGACTTACTTCATCTAATTTTTGGTCGTTGATGTACAAGTTAGCGAGGAGCGTTATTATGTAAGTAACATGAAGTGTCTTTAGTTAATTTGTCTATGTATTAAACAGTCACTTCGCACTGACGTATTTGTTGTTGTTTCTTTAACTCTAAACAATGCGCGTGGCAAAGACTGTCACTTCTAGTTTGACATTTTGTTGCACGCTTTCCGTTTGTTGATGCGGCCTCGTTTTGGGAAAAAATACGTCATGTTCTATGTATAAGCTTGACTTCGCTCTATTTTTAGAGGAGTATTTTCCTGGTCAAGCTAGGCAAACTGACCACCCCTATATACGTTCGCTGTATGCATTGAAAAATTGATCTGAAGATTATATCTATGATATAGGATAAATTTCAATTTCGTACCTTAGTACTTTATATTTCATTGGGCGAAACCATTGATTTGAAAACTACTACAGCAGATCATATGTGCTGATTTGTTTACCTCTACCTCCAGGTAAAACATTTCAATGTCCATAATTACTGTAGTTTGCTTTATAAAAATCTATGTGAATGGTGGTTAAATAAAAATAAACCCAACGTCAATCACTTTTTTTATTAGCTCACCTGGCCAGAAGGGCCGGTGAGCTTATGTCATGGCAGGGCGTCCGTCGTCGTCCGTCTGTCCGTCAACATTTCCTTTAAATCGCTACTAGTCATAGAGTTCTGCATGGATTGTAACCAAATTTGGCCACAAACATCCTTGGGGGAGGGGGAACAGAACTTGTATAAATTTTGGCTCTGACCCCCTGGGGGCAGGAGGGGCAGGGCCCAATAGGGGAAATAGAGGTAAATCCTTTAAATCGCTACTAGTCATAGAGTTCTACATGGATTGTAACCAAATTTGGCCACAAACATCCTTGGGGGAAGGGGAACAGAACTTGTATAAATTTTGGCTCTGACCCCCCGGGGGCAGGAGGGGCGGGGCCCAATAGGGGAAATAGAGGTAAATCCTATAAATCGCTACTAGTCATAGAGTTCTACATGGATTGTAACCAAATTTGGCCACAAACATCCTTGGGGGAAGGGGAACAGAACTTGTATAAATTTTGGCTCTGACCCCCTGGGGGCAGGAGGGGCGGGGCCCAATAGGGGAAATAGAGGTAAATCCTTTAAATCGCTACTAGTCATAGAGTTTTACATGGATTGTAACCAAATTTGGCCACAAACATCCTTGGGGGAAGGGAACAGAACTTTTATAAATTTTGGCTCTGGCCCCTTGGGGGCAGGAGGGGCGGGGCCCCAATAAGGGGGGGAAATAGAGGTAAATCCTTTAAATACTACTAGTCATAGAGTTCTACATGGATTGTAAAATTTGTCCACAAAATTCTTGGGAAAGGGGAACAGAACTTGTATAAATTTTGGCTCTGGCCACCGGGGCAGGATTGGGGGGGCCAATAGGGAAATAGATGTAAATCTTTAAATCGCTACTAGTCATAGAGTTTGAATGGAATGTAACCAAATTTGGCCACAAACATCCTTGGGGGAAGGGAACATAACTTGTATAAATTTTGGCTCTGGTCCCCCGGGGCAGGAGGGGGGGCCCAATAGGGGAAATAGAGGTAAATCTTTAAATCGCTACTAGTCATAGAGTTCTACATGGATTGTAACCAAATTTGGCCACAAACATCCTTGGGAGAAGGGGAACAGAACTTGTATAAATTTTGGCTCTGACCCTCAGGGGGCAGGAGGGGTGGGGCCCAATAGGGGATTTAGAGGTTAATCTTAAAATTCCTTCAGAAAAGAAACAATGAACCTGTATTCAGAACATTACTTGGCATTACAAACCAGGTGAGCGATACAGGCCCTCTGGGCCTCTTGTTTGTGATTTATTTGATATCCTTGCTGTCATTATTTTGTCTGGTTTAATTCTGATACTTTTTTTTTACGGTCAAAGGCAGCAGGTTTTTCCAAAGTTCTCAAACTATTTTATTTTATCTAAAATCTTCATGATGAAATTTAATCAAGATATTAAACCTATTGTTTCTTGTTTTATTAAGTTTAAGTAGAAAAGTTTTGTCAAATTTACTAGAATATTTCTGGTGGTTCATACAGGTTCTCTGTGCCTCTTGTTGCAAATAAACCTATTAACATATTAGTGGCAGCCTAAATGAGATTGTGTAGGCTATTTTATGGTGATGATCTATTGTCGTGGGAGTTGGTTTCAGGAAATTAAATTTTTAAGCCAGAATTGCTTTTCAAGTTGTTTTTTCTCCCAATCTCGTGAAATGATTCACTTCTGTCAATACACTACTGCTCCAAAATACGGACTTTTAGTTTGATTTGTTTTGATATTTGTCTATTATTTTATCTGTCACTATACCTAGTTTTCCATGCAATAACTGCTAAAAAAATTCAACCATCTCGAAATAACCTGATAAAAACAAATTGATGGTGATATGGTAATCAATAGAATGAAGTATCCACAACTTATTTCTATGTTGGACATTGAGTTAGGTCTTGCAGTATACAGTTTTCTCATGCAGCTTTGTAAATATCTTAAAAAAATATGTAGGCAGCAGCCGGCATTGCAATATAATTTGTTTGCTTAACTTTTATGGTCTAGTTTAAAGCTGTTAAACTCTGCTGTAAAATTTTATGTTATGAGAAGGAAATTAAGTTTCCACATGAGGTAGGAGTTTTATTATCTGACAGTAAGTTTTTACTTTCGTAACAAATGGTAAATGATATTGCCTGCTGAGTTGGTCTTTGCAAGTGCGGTTTATTTTTAATTTTGCATCCACAAAAGATGCTCATGAAAAGAGAAGGATAAACTTGTTAGAGTGCTTAGCTTCTGGCCTTCTTAGACAGTCTAAAGCTAGATACATTATTTCCCTTGTATATTATAGTAACAGGGAAGGAAGTTAAACATGCAGGTAACAATTAAATATAGTACTCGGCACTAAATGATTCAAAGTAGATTCATGAAGTTCTACTAGCCTTTGTTTGAATCCATTAGTTATACCATCATTTCACCATCTCAATTCACCATTTCCAATATTTATAGAAGTTATGAAAATAACATAACCCTCAAGTAAATGTTTTGATGGTTAAGGAATACAAGGTACCTATAAAATCTTACCTAGGGGTGAGATTAATAGAATTTTACATGGGTCTGCCTAGTGGACAGGTAGATCTCAACCCAACAAAAAGATTTAAGCATGTCAAACAGAGGCTTACCGAGGGTTGACAGCCAAAATCTTTCATGAGGATTGAGATATCCCTGTCCACTTGACAGATCCGTCTTAAATTCTTTTTCTCCAATACTTTATAGAAAAAAAATATGAAATTTCTGTTGCCTTCCAGTGTGTTCAAAATGACATTATCACAGGAATGTTGTTATGCATCAAAATTTATAACGTCATCAAAAATGCATGCTGCGGTTATGCATGTATATAGATGACGTAATGTAATTGTCTAGAGCGTGTGAGCTGTCTTACACCCTCTTATGTAAGACAAAGTTATATTTTCCCTAGTAACCATGGGATATCCCTGTGCAGTATGGGAGAATAATAGAATCTTGCTATCTTGATATCTCAACCAGAGTGAAAGGTTTTAGCTAATCAACCCGAGGCTTGCCGAGGTTGATGGTCAAAACCTTTCAAGAGGGTTGAGATATCCCTGTTCACCTGACAGGCCCATGTTCGATTCTTTTTCTCCCATACGTTAACGAGAAATGGTGAAATGAATGTTGCTGTGCGTAAAAATGGTCGCAGCACGTACTGATGACGTCACTGTCTAGCGCGTGTGAGCTGTCTTTTCCCTACCCCGGTAAAAGACAAAGTTATCTTTTCCCTAGCAACCGCGGGATAACCCTGTCAAGTATATATGGGAGAAACCCTTGTCCACTTGACAGGCCATGCAAGCAAGATCTTATTATTTATTATCTGCTTTATCTGCAGGTGTGCAATACAAATCTAGGTTAGATAAAGATAAGTCATTATTTTTACTAAAAATATCTTAATTTCAGCATAACAGCTCTGCAGTTGTTAGGGAAGCATAATTTGTCTAAAAAAGTAACGTTTTGTCACTCCCAGTTCAAGTCCAAAAAAACCTAGTGACCTCTCTCCAAAATGGTGTTAAATCGATGGTAGGAAATCAGTATAAGAAGGAAATCAAATAAGAAACTATAAGCTTATTAATGATATAGATTAAAGATAATATCTTTTAAGTGATGTATCATACAAACATGCAATTCAGTAAAATATTTTGGTTGATCGGTGAATTTGGCTGAACATCCCATTAAAAGCCAAAGTCATTGAATAATAAGGACAGCCTCACCTGTATACTATGTGTTACCCTGAGGCTGTGGTATATGTGTGAGGTGTCTTCTTGTAATACAAAACATCTTGCCCTTTTATAGTTTTCTCACTGAAGTATGCTGTTTTAAGAAGCTGTTCTTTAAAGCTCAATTGACATTGACATGAACGTTAAAAAAACCAGAATTGAAATGCCAATGACTAAATAATAAAATCATCAGGAAATATAATGGTCACTATGTATAACTAATAACTAAATTTTCCTATTCAAAAGTTTAGAGATTAAAAAAGTAAAAAAAAAATATGAAAGACAAAACTCTTTGAACAAAAAAAAATTGATATTATTATGAACTCATTAGAAAAGATCTGACATGAGAGAGAACACTAAAGAATACTCCCAAACGCTATTTCTCGGATACATCAATACAACCCAGAGGATTAGTGATATTGTATACTTCAAAACATTACGCAGAACCAGACACTTTAATTTATCCTCCGTGTCTATAAATCCTTCTATATCCTTCGATATCGAACCTTCTTATTAAACTACAAGTGGTGACTAACCCTACTTAGTGGCTATATACCAATGTCATAGCAAGGTCACTGTTCAGACAATCAGGGTTTCACATACAGTTTACATCTGTGCCAAGATCTAGTATGAAACAAAATAATCTCAGATAATGTTGGTTTTTTTCTTTTTGGCATTACCCGGTACATCATATAGGTACTTTAAGGAACACCAACAAAGTATCTTTGACTTTTCATAGTCCTTGGCCTTCAAACTTTGAAATACAAAATAAGTTTTTTTTTAAGTTTGGTGTCCAGTTATAGAACGTCAGACATCTTTAAACCACCCAAGAAGAAGAAGAAAAAAAGATCAAAAAAACAACAACAGCAAGTTGTAGAATGTCAGATACTGTTACCTACTTTGGTACTAAAACCTTCGAATGGTTCCATTAGCCATTATATAATTACATTGATGTTGATTTTCTTAACTTTAATTCCATGCAGTTTGTTGACTTTCATGGCATCAGTACCAAGGAATGACTTCTTCAAGAACATTTTAGGCCATTTGGAAGGAACAGTTGATACAGTAGATAATAATAAATAGCAATTGGATGATGGCTACAGTGTTCATTTATTATTAATACAATGGAAATTACCTCCTCTATAAAAGTTCAATGCCAAAAAACCAGCCTGAATCTGAGGAAAAATACAGAACTTAAGAATGGTATGACTGTTTATGTAATCTATGGTCATATTTATGTCTTCTTTAGCAGCCAAAATGTTACTCTTCGTGAGACATTCATATATATACGAGACAAATTATCATAGGGATGGCAAGACACTGCTCGATGTATTCAAATTTCCCTAAAAACAGAGCTTTCCTTTCTCTATAAACATCTAATCTCTCACAGAAAGTAGTAGAATTATTTCGTAAAATGAAGATCTTGAAACTTAATTACCAGTATTGTTGATTGAAATATTGCTATTTGTGCAATTTATATAGAGTTTGTATAAATGCCATCATGCAAAGCAAGAAACGTGATGCCTCCATATTGATTAAACATGTAGTTTGCGTGTATTAGCGTTTGGTTTTATAGTGTTTTCATGTCCGGAATTGAGTCTCTAATGCCTAAGTAATGGGACCTCACCAAAGGCCTACAGTCGCTCTTCTAATCGTAATTACATCACAAGACAGACAATATCCCTACCGAAATTCTTGTGATACTTGAATCATAATTACTGCAGAAATTATCAGATATTCTAATGGAAAACAAGCTATAACTTTGTCAACCCTTCAATTACATTACTGTGTAATCTTTCTGATTTAAAAACGTAACATTTTTGTCAGACATTGCAAAAATATGAATGAATTTCTGTCAAATAAATCTTTAGCTATAAAACTAACATGAATGTGTACTTGGTGTTTGAAAAAAGACGATGTCATGAATTCCTGTACCCCAGCTGGCAGTAAAAATTTCTGCCAGGTAATCATTATTCGTTTGCTATATAGAGGTCAAAGGACAAGATATGGTAATGGCTCTTTTTGGCCCCTCAATCTACCAAATTTCAAATTAAGTATTTAGAAATTAAGTTGCTGCGTTTGAAATATTGAATATGCCCCTGACAAAAACTTTATGATATTTTTGTTGACAGAAAGTTTGTTTTTGCTATGTAACCATGGTAACTTTGCATAAATTATGCAAATTTGAAAATTTGGTCAATTTTGGCATATTTTTTGATAGTTTTTCTTTTAAAAGTAATAGAGCGCAACCTAGAACAAACTTTATATTTTAAGGGAATTAGCAGACACAAAGAATACATCATTTTGAGAAATATAAAGTTTGTTCTAGAATGCTCTCTATGTTAACTAGATGAAAAACTGCATAAAAAAGGCCAATTTCGATGAAATATTCACATTTTGCATAATTTATGTATAATATAAATGGTTGCCATGGCAACTAGAACTGCTATATTACCTAATAGCACTATCAAATATGTCAGGTAATTAATATTTGAAATGCAAGATTCACATCTTACCTAATAGCACTATCAAATATGTCAGGTAATTAAGGGGCCAGAAATAACCCTTACCATACCTAGTCCTTTGGAAAAAAATGAGTTACTATAGTAGGTTTGACTAACCTGCTATTAATAGCCAGAGACATTTAAAGATGCTCCACCGCTGACAAATGGTATATTTTTCACCATGAAAAACAGGAGAAGACGATTTAATATTTTTCTTCGGTTACAAAAGTTACTTACTTAATACCATTACCACCATTGAAAAGTTTGAGCTTCTATTTTTACTTTAAGTTCAAAATATGAAAAATAATTGATTGCATCCCGAAAAAATTCTGTGTCACTATATCCTATATGAAATGAATTGCGCATGCACCAAAGGTGAAATAAATTATTTTACATTATTTTTTCAGTTAATTAGACATATATACACACGATTAATTACCAATTATTGTTCAAATGATGAATATCATTTATGCTCTGTCGGCGGTGGAGCATCTTTAAGGAGTGGTTCTCTTTGTATAATGTAACAGGCTCCTACCCTGTTTATAGCGCTATGTCATTATGCATGCTGCCAGACACACAAAACAAACTCCACCCTACATTATAATGACAATGGGCAAACTCCACCCTACATTATAATGACAATGGGCAAACTCCACCCTACATTATAATGACAATGGGCAAACTCCACCCTACATTATACTGACAATGGGCAAACTCCACCCTACATTATAATGACAATGGGCAAACTCCACCCTACATTATACTGACAATCGGCAAACCAGTCGTCCCATTCTATTTACCAAACGCTAAGTAGGAGCAGAAACTACCACTTTTGTAGACTTTGATGTGTCTTGGCCAGGGAATAGAATCCAGAGCCTTCCTCACTGGGGTGAGTGCTCTGCTCAAGGCCAAGAGTAAGGCAGTTTGAAGAGAGACTTTAGGAAGAAGATTAAATAAGCTAGGAAAAATAGAAAAGATAAGATTTTAAATTTAGTCACCTTTTACAATCAAGCAATGAGGAGAGAAGGTACAATTCTAGTGCCCTACCTACAGGGCAGCCATATACGGTTTTGCTAAGATCCAAATAAATTGCATGGTTCCAGTGACAAGTGGTTTTGGGGTTAAAAGTCTGGATAATCATCTTCATTGATGTAAGTCAAAGATCAAAGTGACCTTTTGAAATATTGCTCCCTCTTCTCATAAATGAGTGAATGAAGTCTTAAAGCGGTTCGGCAGCATGGTCGACTAGCACATTATAATTTACCAATATCTCTACCTTCGATAATTACCTGGTACATGATAGTATTAATAGTATTAATAATATGGTTGACACAGAAGACTAAACGTTATATGAAATTTTGAAAAGCACTTGGTTATTTTTTCGACAGCTTTTTATTAGGGCTCTTGATTTTGTCTCTATCGTATTGAATTGATTTTCTTTCTGCTGTAACCATCTAGACAGTTAGCGGAATCTTTGCCTCCAGGCATACAATGATAGCAGAGGCAGAGGATTGTTTACAGATTTAAGCATCTTCATTGGACGCATAACCCAGATATCCACGATTTCAATGTGAGATTTGCAGACACTAGTAGGTTTGATTACACCAATTAGTGTGTTGAACAATCGTGATGATTTGATTTACTCATTTGAACAAGAAACACCAAATAAACCGTTGTTACATATATAGTTGTTTCTCTTAACTTATTGCAAGAATTTTTTTTTTATAGTTGATTATTTTTGGGGTTGTTTTGCATTTTTTTTCTTGATGAATATACAATTTACAAAAAGTAAATCCAACACAGGATCTGGAAGAGTTGAGTTGCAGGTTTCTCTGACTTAAGTCTCTAGTGGATAAAAAAACCGGAATGGATGTAAGACACAATGTCCTTTAGGCAGCAAAGATTTTCTGCCTTCATTAGAGGTGTGTGTTTAATTATGAAATATCCTGAGAACAAAAATAAATTGCTGTTATTTGGTGCACAAGAATGAAAAATGACAAAATTGTCTGTTTTGACATACAATTTTTTAGAATCTTAATTAAAAATCCAGTAATGTTTTGTTTTTGTTAATAATCTGATGGAGTACATCGTAACTCATTAGGTAATAGCCATAATGTATGGATTGTAAATGTTTAGGAAACTTTAATTGTTTCCTTTAGCAATTTAATAAAACGATTCTCATCAGGCATTTGAACTTTGAATTCATCCATTTATTTCCATGCAAAGGATTTGTAAAATGTTTCATTGCTTTGATTAGTTTGGAGACTGAGGTACACTTGAACTCATTGCAGCAATGGTTGAGTTGATAGATAGGCTTGACAATGGATTCTACATTATAGGATGGGAGCTTTGATCCAGTGATATCAGGTCGACATGAGACAATAGTCTGATGTGGAACTCTTTTATATACATTAACAAAATCACCGTGGTACATTAGTACAGGTGAGACCCTGCTGTTGCTGTGATTTATAGATTGACAGATTCATCTGGTCTGATAGCAGTAGATTGTGGTAAACAGCAATAATGTCATACAAAGTCAAATCAATTATCAAATCAACTTAACAATCAAAGCTAAAACTCTATAGTGCTGTCACCTTAACTTTTAATATATTGTAACAAGTTAGATTTTCATTGATCATTCTTAACCAAGTTTGAGAGGCGTGTTAAAGCGGCACAACTGAATTAGTATGTACAGAAGACACTTCACCCTATCAAGCAGACAGAACTGTTGATTATAAAACAGAATAATACAGCCTTCGCAGTGTCTGTGTTCTGATGTTTATGCAATATGCATTTTAAAATGAACTTGATAAATTTATGTTTATCAAAGAATTTGAGGCTGTTGCCAGGTATTGACTGTAAGTTAGTGGAATTTCTTCGGGTACTCCAGCTTTCCTCCACCTTTGACTGTTCTTAATTATCCTGGGTTTTATAAGGATGTAAAATAATAGAAACCAATTTTTTTCAAATTGTTGGGGGATAAGGATGTCCAACATCCTGCGATACCCCTGTTTAAATAATGTAGTTTAAGTTCTCTGAAATTCTACATAAGCCCTCCACCTTTTAGGGGCCATCTAGAGAATAATTAAGTGCTTTAAGGGACCTCAGTGCCCGTAGACTGGTGATTTTAGATCATCTGACCTGAATGTATAGCCAATGATGGGCTTATAGCATGCTCGCAGGATGAAGGGCTGCAAAATTTGTTCAAATGATTGACCATGACCTACTTACCTTCATTCAAGGACACAGAGGTCAAGTATGCTAAATATCTAAATTTAACTTTTGGTGAATAACTAATAGGGCTAGAGACCTGATATTGGGCCTGTAACATGTTGGAATACAGAGCTACCAATTTTTTTTAATAAATAACCTTGACCTTCATTCAAGGATAAAGGGGTCATACACACTAAAATCTTTCAACAATTTAATGACAATAACTAAGAGGCCTAGATACCTGTTATTGGCCTGTAGCATGTAGGATGAAGGGCTACAGAGATTGTTCAAAGAATAACCTAGACCTTCATTCAAGGTCACAGGGGTCATATAGGCTTCTTGTCAATAACTAAATGGGTTAGATATCTACAGGACATTGGACATATAACCAATATACTGAATGAAGCACTTCAAGTTTGTTCGCTTGTATGACCATGACCTATTTGTCAAGTACATCAGAAACAATTTGATCTTCTTTAGTATATGTATACATTAGCTATCTTGACTGTTAGTTGAAAAGAAAGGTGAGCATTTTAATTTTTTTTTTTTTTTTTGCTACAGTATACTTCTACCGGTACTGTGATTCATTGTATCAATAGTCAGATGACCATTAAGGCCCATGGGCCTCTTGTTGTCTGTGAACTTCAGGTACCACCACTTTAACATGGCACATCATTTAAATGCCGTGGATTTGAGTTTTTGCCATTGGAATAGAGGTTTTATCAGAGGAGTACAAAATGCCTCCCACTGTTTACGTCATATTCTGCTATTCTGCATAACAAAATTGCACCAGGACATTTCATCTGCAAGTCAATTCACTATTGAATTGAAGAAAATTAAATCTAGTTAAATCCACAGAGAATAGAAGCTTATTGAAGATTCTGATATTAAATGGATTCACAGATTTTCTGATCAAAATTTAGGTTTCCAACAGAGTTCGGCACAGACAGCTGAATTATTGGAAATATTCAAATGTTTTGCCCCGTACTTGTGTGAGTGATGATGATGGCTGCATGTCTTGGTGAACTAGGACTTTGTCTAAATTGCTGAGAACGGTTTTTGTTTCAACATTTTTGATTGATCATTAAACAGTTAAGTTGTTTTTTTAATTACTTGATTCGCCTTAGAATAGATGATATTCAGGAAAAAAGCATTATAATGTTAAATGTCTTTGTTTTGTTAATAAGTGTCCAGGTTTTGCCTAATTCATTTTAGTTTTGAGGTATGAAGATTGCACACTAAAATCAAGATATTATACATTGTACATAACCTACAAGGAGATGAATGGGGTAATCTCCTCAGAAAACAAAGTATCACAATAGTGTGTGTGGAGGATAAAACGTAATAAACTTCTTACAAACTTATATAAGTTTTTATAGCCACTGTATAATGTAAACAAATCAATCCTTAATAAAAATATTTGTATTACCATGGTGATGCATGATTAAGTGTATCTTTTGATGCCTTAAACATTTGCACAATACACCTTCAAAACAATAAGCTGTAAAACTGGATATAGTTAAGCAGCTATCATATTTCAGATATTTTTGCATTTGAAAAGCAGATTTTCAGGTCTAGTTTTAAACAGCTATTAGTTTTATCATAATATTCCTGCGCTTTATTATAAAATTTAGTTTGATGGCAAAATATAAGCCAACATAAATGTGTATATTTACAGTAATTGATTAAGTTTTATATGCCATGATTTTGTATTGTTTTAGTCTTTGTAAGATAATGTCGTTTATCAGTGAAGTACCACAGAAATAGGTGTGGCATTTTATGTTTGTTTGTGTGAAAGTGTACTAGATTATCATCAATAAATACCCACATATGGCCCGGATCATACTCAACGGAGTCTGAAATTTCTGGATTTTATTTGGGATTTTTATAGGCGCTGTCAGATTTGATTTAGATAAGATGAGGCTTTGTTAATATTATACTGCTATCGGGGTGTAATTATTTGCAGCAATTAATGACTATTTACAAATATAGGGTATTCATTCAGCTTGCAGATCCCTCAATATTTTTGTGAACATTCTCATTCAAATGTTGGATGTTGGATACTCAAAGCAAAAAAACCAAATTGGTATTCTTTCAAATTGCCTTTGCCTGGAAGAGTGACACTTGTGTTGAATATAACGTAGAAATGATTTGATTTGGTTTGAATTCTGTTTAATGTTCTTTTAACAGCTTAGTTATACTAGGACTAAAGCAAACTCTTCCTGGAACAGGAAGGGAAGAAAATATATATAGCACTGATTTAAACCCATAGCTAGAATCTGTAAGTGAAAATAAAGAATGAAAAAGTCAACTACACACTGTATATGCAACACTTTTTCTGGAATGAACTCTCTGATCAATGCTAACATATTTTGCAAGAAGAACTTATCATAATCATAGATGTCAATTTGGTAATTGTGGTCATTAAAAGATTAATGTACTCAGCTGGTGTGGGCCATATGGGTGATAGTAAAACTAGAGTTATTGCCCTTTAGTGGACTAACATTTCTCAGAGAGAGAAATTTTAAATATAATTAACTGCATGAGCACCCCTATCACTGACTTAAGTAGAGGAGCTGTTTATAGGAACAGAAAGATGCTAATTCATTCCTTAGCCCTTATAAATATCAAAACATCAGAAGGGACTTGGATGGCCATGGTTATGGGTCAGGCTCGTAATTTTATTGTTATTATCAGATTAACATTGATGTGATCCACATTTGTGTTGAAGGCAAGAAAGAGTTACTTGCCCTTGCTTTCTACAGAATCTTCCTGTTTTGAGCAAGATTTTTGTGTAAGAAGATTTATGAAGCGATGAAAATACAACTGCTAGCTTTTCATTGCTTTAGTCAGCAGTGAATTGTATCTTTATGTTAGTTTGAATGTTTAGGGCTGTTGTCTTAGAATTTCAGAGAAGCCATTTACAGCAAGGAAAGCATTAGGATTACATAAGAACATTGGCTTTCTGGTTTTTACTCAATGACAAGGTGAAATGTAGTGATAAAGAAACAAGGTCATATTTTCTTTTTCTTTTTTTAATATTTTCTATTCTTGAATCACTTGACAATTTCAACAATAATGTTAGTTGATAATTAAGTCCATGGGGTAAGATTGGTGTAATTGTTTCTGTTAATTACCAGTATCATCTGATAATTATCGACACATTAAAAACTGTAATGAAGTTCATTGAACCAGGTAGGTGATAGTGTCATTCACCATAGGGATGATATTTATTTTTTTTATAATGTTGCATATCTGCCTTCTGAGTAGGCATTGATCAATATGATGGTTCTGTGAAAGTAATGTAATCTATTTTTGGAAAATGATAATTTCTGCAAGTTGTGTAATAAGTTCATATTTTTCCTGGCCCCAAGGGTAGGTAAACAAAAAATTAAAAATATGATGGTAGGTAGTTTGGACAGTAGATATCTGTATCATGTGTCTCGATCTTGTAAATTATATAGTGTTCTCTTCATTTCTAGAAAAAATATTCCGACGTGATATACATAGTAATTTTTGTCAGTTACAGTCGTCTATTCTGTCTTTGAGTATTACAGAGTTTGGTCCCTTTGAGTATTACAGAGTTTGTTCCCTTGCTGGTATGTATTCCTCGTGACTTCATTATTTTATGAGGGTAATTCACATGGTTTTCTTCTAAAAGTATGACAATACGCTCTTAAACTCATTACATCACAATCAGTACCTACACGCAAGGGCAGATAACTCTGTAATATGCAAATACAGAACAGATCTGCTTGAAATACGTGGGTCCTTTGGAACTCATGTTGAACATAACCTTGGTTTGTCACACCCTGTATATTTGACAGCAGTTTAATATTTGTTTCTTGTAATGTCAGTGTTTGACATACAGATCCTCTGTTTCCATTGGTAACTGTTGATGTGTAATCACATGGATGACTAGGTTGGTGACAGTCAAGATTTGATTTGGTGCTGCAGCTCCCAGCCTGACAGTACATATTACACTCAACTGTCATTAGAGTCCTTCCCTGTCACATTTCACATTTATCGTTAAACGTTTTTTGGAACAGTTCTAGATACTAAGAACAAATATAATGCATTAATTTAGCTCAGAACAGGAAATTAGATGAACATTTTCTGGTGAAGTGGTTCTAGCTATTAGGATAGATAATAAACACACTTACACGTGGTAATTTGGATGTGTTGAGGCAATGATTGTGGTGGTGGTATGGATGGCCCACCTCTGATGACCTTCGGGAAAAGATAACCTCTGTGGTGTATTTGATCAGCTGGAAAAAATGTTGAAGATATTTAGGTGCCCATGTGATTAAATTTTATCCTCTCTTGTCGGATGAATAAAGAAATTCTATGAATTTGTTTGACTGTGCATTTTTCTGTTTTTCACTAGCAGGTAACTCTAATTCTGTATGATTTGTTTACAAGTTGTACATCATGAATTTATGCAAGCTATTTTTTCTTACAGAAATAAGTAAGTTTGGGGGTAAAAATATCTGCTTTTTGATAAATACATGTTGTTTCTTTGTAACCTACAGTGAACTTCACATGTGGGTCCGAAATGGACGAGTGATAAGATGTCCCGACATATTACCACATGCCCTTATCACCTCTGGGTTGCGAGTTCAAATCCCATGTGGGATAGTTACCAGGTGCGACTGCTAGTCGGTGGTTTTTTCTGGATACTCCGGTTTTCCTCCTCCAACAAAACTTGCACATCCTTAAATGACCCTGATGTTAAACTAATAAAACTAAACTCCACATATAATGAAATCAAGGCTTGGTTATAGGCAATTGAACTATCATTAATCATATATCAAGACAATATGTTGGATTTCATTTTCTTTCGAAGGTATACCTGATTATGTATAGATCTTGTTATATGTGGAATTAACTATACTTTTAATTTTATCAATATTTGTAGATACGATTGGAATTATGACTTAAGTTTCTAACAATCAGCCTTCACCAAAGTGATTTATTAAAACAAAAAAGGATTAGACTTTGAAAGAATTCACTTCTCTATGATTTGCAAGTCTGAAATTTGATAGAAAATTAAGCTGTTGTATAAATAAAATTCTGATATATCTTCTCATTTTACAAATGCTTGAGTGAGCTAAAGAGGATCCAAATGATTTTGCACTGGCAGTACATTTAGCTTTATGTATCCTTTTTTAAATGCCAAATTAATCTGTCAAGTAATAAATAAGTTACAGGTAATATTTCTTCTTTGCCAGCCCACCCTCTTGCTATTTGTGGGTCCCTAATAGATCTAACACTACTAAAACTGTCGGAGCAGATTACCCGCGGTAATTACTTTTACAATAGTAGATGGCTTCATAGCTATCCCTGCCTCATCTATTTTACTATATTCCATTAATGAACATTACTTTCCGATAAATGTTCAAACATCACATAGCAGTGTTAGGGCTGAACACAGGCAGCAGAACTGTTTACAAAGTATCTGGAAACACCAATAACTACTGAAGCTAGGTTTGTTATTTATCTTTCTGTATCAAATAACATTTAATTAGAGGATTGCCATTCTTGATAATTCAGGAGGCTGCAAATTCCATGATGACAATTGACTTGTGAAGATGACAATACTTTTTGATAATAGTCATGGTTAAATTTAGATATTGAGAACTTTTCAATGATGTAGTTTATGTTATTTTCTACTGGATATTGATTACCAAAATAAGGAATGGTTTTGGTAAACTTGACAAGATTTGGGGACTCCTTGCTACAGTAAACTTTGATGCGACTTGTCATTATCTATATATAACCTCAGAACATAAAGTTTATTGTTTTGTTGACCAGATGTAATGGTACCTCGATTTTGTAGTAAATCTACAATCTATTTTGTAAATGTCTAATGGCTGTGATTTAGTTGACTGGGCTTGGGAACACCTTGATGTCACCTCAGTTTATATAATGGTCTTGGTTAAGTTGACTAGGCATGGGAACATCTTGATGTCACCTCAGTTTATAGTGGTCTTTGTTAAGTTGACTAGGCGTGGGACACCTTGATGTCAGTTCAGTGTAAAGTAGTCTTGGTAAAGTTGACTAGGCTTGGGGACACCTTGATGTCACCTCAGTGTTTATAGTTTAGTATATAATGGTCTTGGTAAAGTTGACTAGGCATGGGAACATCTTGATGTCACCTCAGTTTATAGTGGTCTTTGTTAAGTTGACTAGGCGTGGGGACACCTTGATGTCACCTCAGTGTATAGTGTTTTGGTTAAGTTGACTAGGCTTGAGAACATCTTGATGTCACCTCAGTGCATAGTGGTCTTGGTTAAGTTGACTAGGCGTGGACATCTGATGTCACTCAGTGTATAGTGGTCTTGGTTAAGTTGACTAGGCGTGGAACATCTGGATGTCATCTCAGTGTATAGTGGTCTTGGTTAAGTTGACTAGGGTGGAGACATCTTGATGTCACCTCAGTGTATAGTGGTCTTGGTTAAGTTGACTAGGCGTGGGGACATCATTGATGTCAACTCATGATATTCAAGTGGTCTTGGTTAAGTTGACTAGGCTGGGACACACTATAGGTCTGGTTAGTGACTAGCTGGAGACACATTGATGTCAACTCAGTGTATAGTGTTCTTGGTTAAGTTGACTAGGCTTGAGAGACACATTGATGTCACCTCAGTGTATAGTGTTCTTGGTTAAGTTGACTAGGCTTGAGAACATCTTGATGTCACCTCAGTGTATAGTGGTCTTGGTTAAGTTGACTAGGCGTGAGAACATCTGGATGTCATCTCAGTGTATAGTGGTCTTGGTTAAGTTGACTAGGCGTGGAGACACATTGATGTCAACTCAGTGTATAGTGGTCTTGGTTAAGTTGACTAGGCGTGGAGACACATTGATGTCAACTCAGTGTATAGTGTTCTTGGTTAAGTTGACTAGGCATGGAGACACATTGATGTCAACTCAGTGTATAGTGTTCTTGGTTAAGTTGACTAGGCATGGAGACACATTGATGTCAACTCAGTGTATAGTGTTCTTGGTTAAGTTGACTAGGCGTGGGGACACATTGATGTCAACTCAGTGTATAGTGTTCTTGGTTAAGTTGACTAGGCGTGGAGACACATTGATGTCACCTCAGTGTATAGTGTTCTTGGTTAAGTTGACTAGGCTTGAGAACATCTTGATGTCACCTCAGTGTATAGTGGTCTTGGTTAAGTTGACTAGGCGTGAGAACATCTGGATGTCATCTCAGTGTATAGTGGTCTTGGTTAAGTTGACTAGGCGTGAGAACATCTGGATGTCATCTCAGTGTATAGTGGTCTTGGTTAAGTTGACTAGGCGTGGAGACACATTGATGTCAACTCAGTGTATAGTGTTCTTGGTTAAGTTGACTAGGCATGGAGACACATTGATGTCAACTCAGTGTATAGTGTTCTTGGTTAAGTTGACTAGGCATGGAGACACATTGATGTCAACACAGTGTATAGTGTTCTTGGTTAAGTTGACTAGGCGTGGAGACACATTGATGTCAACTCAGTGTATAGTGTTCTTGGTTAAGTTGACTAGGCATGGAGACACATTGATGTCAACTCAGTGTATAGTGTTCTTGGTTAAGTTGACAAGGCGTGGGACACCTTGATGTCAACTCAGTGTATAGTGTTCTTGGTTAAGTTGACTAGGCATGGGAACACCTTGATGTCACCTCAGTGTATAGTGGTTTTGGTTAAGTTGACTTGGCGTGAGAACATCTGGATGTCATCTCAGTGTATAGTGGTCTTGGTTAAGTTGACTAGGCGTGGAGACACATTGATGTCAACTCAGTGTATAGTGTTCTAGGTTAAGTTGACTAGGCATGGAGACACATTGATGTCAACTCAGTGTATAGTGTTCTTGGTTAAGTTGACTAGGCATGGAGACACATTGATGTCAACTCAGTGTATAGTGTTCTGGGTTAAGTTGACTAGGCATGGAGACACATTGATGTCAACTCAGTGTATAGTGTTCTGGGTTAAGTTGACTAGGCATGGGGACATCTTGATGTCAACTCAGTGTATAGTGGTCTTGGTTAAGTTGACTAGGTGTGAGAACATCTTGATGTCACCTCAGTGTATAGTGGTCTTGGTTTAGTTGACTAGGGGTGGGGACATCTTGATGTCACATACCTCAGTGGTTTTGGTTAAGTTGACTAGGCGTGGGGACACATTGATGTCATCTCAGTGTAAAATAGTCTTGGTTTAGTTGACTATGTGTGGGGACACCTTGATGTCACCTCAGTGTATAGTGTTCTTGGTTAAGTTGACTTGGCATGGGAACACCTTGATATCACCTCATTGTATAGTGGTCTTGGTTAAGTTGACTAGGTGTGGGAACATCTTGATGTCAACTCAGTGTATAGTGGTCTTGGTTAAGTTGACTAGGCGTGAGAACATCTTGATGTCATCTCAGTGTATAGTGGTCTTGGTTAAGTTGACTAGGCGTGGAGAACACCTTGATGTCACCTCAGTGTATAGTGGTTTTGGTTAAGTTGACTAGGTGTGGGATTACCTTGATGTCACCTCAGTGTATAGTGTTCTTGGTTAAGTTGACTAGGCGTGGGGACACATTGATGTCAACTCAGTGTATAGTGGTCTTGGTAAAGTTGACTAGGCGTGGAGACACATTGATGTCAACTCAGTTTATAGTGTTCTTAGTTAAGTTGACTAGGCGTGGGGACATCTTGATGTCACATACCTCAGTGGTTTTGGTTAAGTTGACTAGGTGGGGGAACATCTTGATGTCACCTCAGTGTATAGTGGTCTTGGTTAAGTTGACTATGTGTGGGGACACCTTGATGTCACCTCAGTGTATAGTGGTCTTGGTTAAGTTGACTTGGCATGGGAACACCTTGATGTCACCTCAGTGTATAGTGGTCTTGGTTAAGTTGACTAGGTGTGGGAACATCTGGATGTCACCTCAGTGTATAGTGGTCTTGGTTAAGTTGACTAGGCGTGGAGACACCTTGATGTCAGTTCAGTGTATAGTGGTTTTGGTTAAGTTGACTAGGTGTGGGATTACCTTGATGTCACCTCAGTGTATAGTGTTCTTGGTTAAGTTGACTAGGCGTGGGGACACATTGATGTCAACTCAGTGTATAGTGGTCTTGGTAAAGTTGACTAGGCGTGGAGACACATTGATGTCAACTCAGTTTATAGTGTTCTTAGTTAAGTTGACTAGGCGTGGGGACATCTTGATGTCACATACCTCAGTGGTTTTGGTTAAGTTGACTAGGTGGGGGAACATCTTGATGTCACCTCAGTGTATAGTGGTCTTGGTTAAGTTGACTAGGTGTGGGAACATCTGGATGTCATCTCAGTATATAGTGGTCTTGGTTAAGTTGACTAGGTGTGGGAACATCTCGATGTCACCTCAATGTATAGTGGTCCTGGTTAAGTTGACTAGGTGTGGGAACATCTGGATGTCACCTCAGTGTATAGTGGTCTTGGTTAAGTTGACTAGGCGTGAGAACATCTGGATGTCATCTCAATGTATAGTGGTCTTGGTTAAGTTGACTAGGTGTGGGATAACCTTGATGTCACCTCAGTGTATAGTGGTTTTGGTTAAGTTGACTTTGTGTGGGATCACCTTGATGTCACCTCAGTGTACAGTGGTTTTGGTTAAGTTGACTAGGCATGGGGACACCTTGATGTCACGTACCTCAGTGGTTTTGGTTAAGTTGACTAGGGGTGGGAACACCTTGATGTCACCTCAGTGTATAGTGGTCTTGGTTAAGTTGACTTGGCGTGGGAACCTCAGTGAATAAATATATTGTTGTTTAGAGGTTTCATCAAGTGTTTGGTTAATACTAGCATTGACAGTTTGGGGCTTTGGTCTTTTCATTACAGAAAAATGGTCCAAATGGGAATTTATTGATGATATTGTTCTAATGGGTAGAAGTTTCAAAATAGTGAGAAGGAAATGAAAACATATCCACATCATAACATCACAATTGTAATGTGACATTTTAAAAATGTTACATAGGTGAATTCACTGAGTAGGATGTACTGTTATAATAGCCCATTATTTTGTTTTTAAGCCATAATTAACTCACAGCTACTTGTTATAATGATACATTACTAACAATAAGATTCTGTTCTGATCTCCACATGAGGACACAACTGGTGAACATATAAACTTATAGCACTGATATGAAGAAGTAATATTTTGATATTTACAGTGCTTGATAGTTGTCAGAGAAGGTATTTTAATGGCACCACACAAACTGGATCTGAAATCTTATATATAAAGTATGAGTATTTTGACATTATAAACTGTTGACCACCTGGTGTCATCTTTTTCTCAATACCCAAGTGACCTACAGTCTTACCATCTGTATGTAGGCATATGATGAAGCCTTCTTGGCAATAAAATGAAATAGTGAAGCTTTCAGATTTAGAATCAACACACTTGTCTATACAATGTTAGTGTCTTTTTATGGGAGTTTGGGAACGTGGGTGGGGTTTTGGGGGCGGGCCAGGGGTTGGGTATTTACACAGTGAATTAACTATATGATCAAATGGAACCATACACATCTTACTTTGGGTAAGAAAATGTGTTGTAACTATAATAATGTATTAAACCCATTGTTTTTGTTTGGACTGCATTGTACCTGCAACAGCATCCTATGTATTCCTGGAAAACAATTCCTTTTCAAAATTGTGTAGTTTTTTAACCAACTTTGCTGCATGGATCAATGATGTAAAAGTATTGAAAAAATCAATAAAGATAAAAATAAAAAGTGTCACTGTCATATAAATATAGCCAGAGATTACTTGTACTGTATTAAAGTAAGGTCCCTTCCATCTTTTTTGTTCATTTATATACCCCAGCTCATTCTGTCCAATTTATATGGTTCATACCAACCAGGCATTTCCAAACTCTTTCAAACACTTTGACAGCTTTGATTGACCTCAACTCAAGGGCTGTAGTGACCTAATATTATTGGTTAATGTTTTTCTGATACCTTTAATAGCTTTGTAAGTCTGGGATAGGGTGGCTCAGTGGTTAACATGTTCAACATTCTGTCATTAATTCATTCATCCCTGAAAACACATTTGAACTCTTATAATTCAAAGGCTAGAAGAGTCCATTATGAATTTTAAGGGGTAAGGGGTCATTGAGTTGACCCTTATGCCTTCTGGGTCACAATGGTGCAGCGTTTAATGTGTTTTGGATTGCATAATTTAGTTGAATCCCTGAGGAATAGTGGCTGAGAGGTTAATGCATTTGGCTTTTGGACACATCTTCAACATCTTTGTTACAGTGGCTGAGTATAGCTAACCTGTCTAAAATTCTACCTCATGGGCCACAAGATTGAGACCACTACAGAACTGTTATTGCATGTTGATGTTTTTTCTTTGGGAAGTCTGACTTTCTTTCACCAGTAAATCTTTGGGATTATTTTAGGAACAAAATTGATAGTAATTAAGTTGATTGGTCCATTAGCTCATCTTTCTGTCAATTAACTTTAACTTTATACAATATTGTATGATATAGACACTATTACTCCTGAAAGGGTGATGCTGAAATGAAAGTACACTATTTAACAGGGCATGACCCATTGCTGGTGCTCAATAAATTTGTTTAGAAATATAAATAAGGAGAAATATATTTCAAGCTGTATGGCCTATAATCTGAGAGGGTAGCATTCTTAGTGACAGCTAATGGTCAATATTTGTGGTCCAGCCTCCAAAACCATCAAATCCATCGATTAAACCGATCAATAAAGTAGGAATGCCTCAACTGCTTGTGTGTATTTATGGAAATGTATTGCCCCCTATTGTAAACATAGAGTGTACATTTGTGTGGTATTGATGCATTGTGTTTGTAAGGGTTTTCTAGACCGTTAACATATTGGTGCCCCTGATCCCTTATAGAAGAACTAACAGCTGCTTCAGTAGACACGTCTGCTTGTCAATTCTGCCTCAATCGAAATGTATGTATTAATCTATACAGGAATTTGTGTACATTATGGTGCACTGGCTTCCGTAGGGATGTTATCATGTATGTAAGTCTTTATAACTATGTGTGACTGAGGACAATAGCAAACTTATGTTTTGTTTTAAAGTTTAACTGGTAGTTTGAAAGCTGTAAAATAAATTAATAAAATGCTATCATTAATGATTTAAGAAAAAAAAATAACAATAGCTGGAACATAAACCAAGCAAATAAAACTTAATAAGCAGGAGTAACCTTCAGCTTCCAAGGTCTCTGTTAACCCAAATATATTTAGAAGTGACCTTGTGAAGTAGCTGAACTACCAATCCCTTTGGTTTTAGACAAGTGACCTTGTGCTACAAGGTCATTCAAATCTGAAAGTGACCTTGATGAAGGTGACTTTGAAAAGTACAAATGGCCTTGGATAGATGATGATGGTCTGTCAAGGTCATTGGGAAGTATAATCGACCTTGGAAAAGTGATCATGGACAGCCAAGTTCATTGGTAAATGTGCAGACTTTGGTTAAGGTCAAGGTAAAGTACGACTGTCTTTTACATGACTTGGACCACCTGAAGGTCATGGCTTGTTGAGAATTAGAAGAGTAACCTTGGACTATGCTGTTGTCAATAGCTCAACTAAGAAAGAAGGTGGTAGGTAAGATTGACGACCACATACTTATAAAGCCACAATTAATGATGTCGCTGACGGAATAGAAAGATGTGTGACCTTTGACTAGGAAGGTCATATGGTTCACTGAAAAAGTGGCTGTTAGAGTGGAGATTGATAGGAAACAGTCAACATTTGTTTTGTCAAGGACAATAGAGACATGTTCTGATCAATCTGTCTAGGGATTGATCTCGTCTGAATACATACAGCTTTATACAGGTTCAAATCAAATCCAAACATTGGTTTTCACATTTTACAGACAAGAATGTATAGCCCATCAGTGGTTAATGTGAATATTAAGTCATTGGAAAGGTTACATCATTTGTTACAAAGAATTCATCACTCCTCTTACTGAAATTTTAAATTGAAGCAATAAAAGTATTTGAGGACAAGAATAAATCTCGGCAGACTAGCCTTTAGCATCCCACGCCAGAGTCCATATACAGCAGAATCACTATTCATGCTTGATAGGCATCAGGCTAACTTTTTTTTTTTTTTTTTTTTAGATATCTCCAGAGAGTGCACAAGTATATAAAGAAGTACTTTCAATGTATAATTTGAAGAAGAAATGTATAATTCAGGTGTAATTTTAAGCTAATATATATATTTAGATAGATCTTCGTGTTTGGAGCATGAATAAGAATTAAATCAAAGTTAAAATTTTCCATAATCATTAGTAATCAGAACATACAGATATGAGAGTTGTGTTCATTTTCATTTCTTAGCTTTTGATTTACGGTTACACAACATAGATTCCATTAATCCATCACCTAACTTTAATAAATAGGAATCTCTCACATATAATGCCATAAAGATGTGTGCCATCATCCATTAAACTTAAGTTCAGGGTAATTAGTACCCAGCAAATAAAAAACCAGAACAAATGATCTTCTAATTTAAGGATGACAGATTTATGTTATCAGGGAATACATCAATTATAGATAATGGTATTACTAGAGAAATAAGAGAGATTTATTAATAGTAGCTATGTGATATGTATCTTTGTTATAAGTTAACCCAAATTATGACTTCTTTCCGCTCTATAGAGGAATAAAATAATGATAATCACGATGACAACTTTGATGTCTGACCCAGAACTTTGATTAAGGCGATCTGTAATTCCCAACTGGCCATCTGGATACAAAAACAAAACTACGTCCTCCTTGTTTGAGAGGATTTGTATGACCTGTGAGTCGGTGCACAACATGTTTTATCATATGAATGTGCTCACACATTTGAAGGAATGCAGTTAATATATACATCTGCCCCACTGAGATATGGAATAACTGTTAAGTGTATTGTAGTAAAGACCACATGTTGTCATTTATCAGCTGATACAGAGGTCATACCCTGGGTCCAGAGGGGGCCATACAGACAGAAGATAGGGGTACAGACTGACTTGTAGCGTGGACATCTCCGTAAGGTGTAGGTCTTATCAGGCTGGTCCAGGAAATATTTCCAGGAAAGTCCACAGACCATCACAATCTGAGGAAAGAACTACAGATAAACAGGACTGTATGGGTGAGTCTGACCTGTGGTACGGACAGAAACCAGCTGTTAATCGTCGCACATCTCAGTAGTATAAAGATCTTGTTTATTCACCTTCTAAAAATCCATAATTTGTCACAATACACAATATGGATATAAATATGCAGACGGGAGAATGTCATCGATAAGATCAAATCTATAAGATTTATGTGCACCTATAACTAGATAACTTATTTTTGATGATATACATGGAGGAGGGTGTATCTTTATGACTTACTGTAGGTTCAGGGTAGAACAACAACAAAAGCAGACGTTTGAAAGGAAAAGATAACCTCAGACTTTCAAGAAGAATAAATTAAGGATGGTTACAAAATTATAACATTTGGTTGCCTTCCTTCCAACAGATTTAATCCCTTGTGGTATACAGAATTATACATTGGGTGGTCTCCCTTCGCATGGATTAAGTCCCTTGATGGTACCAGTTTTCATCTCATGTATCAAAATTTAATGCGAATCAACTTTAAATAAATTTCTGGCAGTAGAACATGTATATACCTCATATTTAACTGTGACATGGCCATTATAAAAAACAGATTGTTATGGTTTTCTGTTGTGTAAAAGAAAGACTATCACTCGACTCAAGGAACATATATATATGCTTCTTTGGCGCTGGATTCCTGTTGCGGCTCTTGGCAGAAATGAGTTTTCTGTATTTTCTTTACCTGTAAAGTACAATCTACAAGATCATTCCTGAAATATGCACAAAGGCTGATGAGCTATTGATTTTCAAAACACATTTTGGATGTTTCTCCTCTAAACTCAAACAACATGTACCCTCAGCAAGCATAACGCAATGGATTATAGAAAGTATAAGACGGCATCGCTTTCAGTAATGTGGTTAATTATATTTTCTGTAGGTGTGAAAAGCTTCATTAACTTCCTGACACGCATTGTGTGTTCAGTAAATTTTCTGTCTGTAGATGTAAGATATATGTTACAGAATTATCTACAGTGATGTTTGCTGTAGGAAATGCGTGTGATTCCTTATGGTCTGTAGACACGAGACAGATGTAGCTTTTGCCCACACTTCACAGAGTATAAGGAAATTTGTTCATCTAAATGATGGAAAATGAAAACGTGTCACTCGAACCATTTACATGAGTTTGCAAGCTAAATGAGATTTTAATGGTTTGATAGACATATTATAAGTTCCCCACTCCCATCCCTCCAAGAAAAGAATAGCGATCCCTAAAAAATGATTGAGTATTTTCCTTCTCCTGGCTTTTGCTGACTAACCTTAGAACTAAAAATTTCTGACAACTGATAAAAAACCTAATTCATTTCATTAATCCCTCCGTAATGCCTGATCATAAATTCTCTAGAATCAATAATTCGTTATTTGACCGATTTGTCTCCATGGTAATTCACAGTCTATATCTTACCCTACAGATAGTTATATGCAATGAAATATTTCCTCCAAAAATTGTCTCTTCATTTACAAACCTAACTGGTTAAATATTGCTTGAGATGCTTTATCTTTACTGAGAAATAATCATCACAATTACGAGAGCTTTCTGAAACACCAGAGATTTTAAATACTGCTTGTAATGGAATTTGTGGATAGTCTTCTGCTTTCATGATTTGCGAAAATTGGCAAAAGAGTGTGGAAAATTGGTGATCAGCCAGACATAATTGAGGTCATCTGTAGGTTTGTGGCTGTCTAATTGAAATTGTGACACTATCTATGTGTAATGTGTCACATGTCCGAGTCTTAATCTGCGAGGATCTGTCTGATGCAGGGTGACGGGCCACCGATTACTTCACACCTCCGATGTCCAAATCTTACCGCTTTATATACATGTAACAAAGTTACGAAGCATATACACTCTAAATAGAACGTGCCTATGATCATGAGGATTTAGGAACCAGACAGTCTTATTAACCTATGAACAGTTGCTGACCCCTTCCTGGCGATTCAGCCAAGTGTCATATGAAAAGTAATTCAGCACATTCTGTGAAGGACAGGGTATGGCCAAATATCCTATTGTGCTTTAATTTGTTTATACATGCATAAAGATTTACATTGCCCTGGCTGCAATGTCTGTCTCATTTGAAAATATTTGCAACTGCTTTGATGTAAAAAAAAAAATCTTGTCTTAGGACCGAGCTGTGACTGACTGGAAATGTTGTTGCATATATTCCAACATCAATTGTCCACTTATGGGTCATGGTGTAGAGTTATTCTGTTGCTCTGTCCCTCAACTTCTGGGTTATGAGATCTATAGCCCAATTTAAAGGTTTTTTTTCCCTTTAGGAACGTTCTACAATAGTCGTCCACTTATGAAGTTAGAGTGATGGCCTAATTACAGGTTATATTGAAACAACATATGCTACCACACGTATGTACTTGTGTGTTAGGAGTTACAGGCTGTTTTGGTCAGCCAGTCACTATATATAGCCTTTGGTCAGTAGAGAGTAGATATTTATAACTTTCCTCTACCACCAAAACCTGCCAAATTTTTTTAGATAATAATGTGTTAAACATGGCCTGAAAGCTTAGCCAGCATTCTTCCATCAGTGGCTTGGAGCATCTGTGCGTAGCCAGGAAACCATTAAGTCATTTTGTTGGCCTTCAGATCAGAGCCTTATCATAATGGAACACACGGATTATTGCATGTCTGCAGCACAATTTATCTTTATGTTTGTATGCGAAATAAAAATTTAATTTCACTAAAAGAGGATTACCCATCCTTTAGCAGATGCCACTGTTTTATATCAAAAATGATTTTTTGACATTGCAGCACAGCCTTTAGGTATTTAGCTCACAAGAATAGCTTCAGTCTGCTGGCTTTGTCTGTTAGGTTGAACTCTCATGGTGGGCTTAGCTTATTACATAACACAACTTTGAATTCAGTTTATTTCTCGTATAAGGCCTCTCAGCACAATTGTTTCAGAGTTAATGACACATTTTAGGAAACGTGTATAAATTCTGTATATTTTTTGTTTTAAAGTGTTTGTCATTGAACTATATAGTGATATCATTTTGACTTAAAGTTGTGGATCTAAATGCATTCAGGATGTTGTACTATGTAAAATATTTAACATTAGTTTTAAAATATATATTGTGGTTGGTGACCCGATATCAGAGATTGATATCGAACAGTGTTTATTTTTTAAAAAGTTAACATTTTCTGATCATGAAATCTGAATCTTTTGTTTAAATACAATTTAGTGTAGTCGAGAGATTTTACAATAATTGTCTAAAAATGAACCAGTTATGTCCAACTTGTAGCAATTCATCCTTGATTTTCCCGAATTCTTAGCGATGTATGGAAATGTGGTGTGTATGTGTGCGCTAGCTGCTGTAATTTTACAATGATAGATATTGACTGTAACAGTAAAATGCGACCGAGGAATGGGCTTTGTGTGTTTGACTGATTTCGTTGTTCCTATGTGGATACTGATAACAAAATTTATAGCCTATCCAACAGTTAATGTCCTTGCTTTCCACGTACAAAGTCAAGTTAAATTTTAGTTCTACTCTTAGTATGGTTAATGCTGTCGGCAAGGCTGAGGAACACTGGGAATTCTACTGTAATCGTACGCTGAGTACCATATATGTGTTAACTAAAATCTCAAATTCTGCCTCCTCAATTCTTCTCTTACCGTTTGTAAAGATGATATTTCTTTCGATGTGACTGATGAAAGAAGAGTTTGGTGTAAACTGATAGAATAATAGTTAAATTACAATTTCAATAAAAAAAAATACATGTAATTGTCTATCTATCTGTCATCTAGGAGCATCTGTCATATTCTGTATCCTTATCTGTATCGCACCAAACAAGCTTTGATTTGATGAAGTCAATAGTAAATGGTTTTTAGGACTTTGTTGTGTGAATTTAGAACATCTCACTTATCAGTCATGTTTTGTTTAACTTTTATAGTGTGAAAAGTGTAAAAGAGAAGATTACTGATAAAGATCAATGTAAGGCAATTGATTATCCAGTTTGTAGTGAGCCATGATGATCTTTATTTGAGTAGTATTGTAAAATTCTATTTGTTTCAAAACTATGAATTTTATGACTTTCCAGGATTTGTCAAAGATTCTATGCTCTAGGTTACATGGATCAAAGGTTTTGATTCTATGCTCTACATTACATTGACCAAAGGTTTCGATTTTATGCTCTACCTTACTTGGACCAAAGGTTTTGATTCTATGCTCTACATTACATTGACCAAAGGTTTCTATTTTATGCTCTACCTTACTTGGACCAAAGGTTTTGATTCTATGCTCTACATAACATTGACCAAAGGTTTCGATTTTATGCTCTACCTTACTTGGACCAAAGGTTTTGATTCTATGCTCTACGTTACATGGACACATGGACCAAAGGTTTCGATTCTATACTCTACGTTACATTCGAACAAAGGTTTTGATTTTATGCTCTACCTTACTTGGACCAAAGGTTTTGATTCTATGCTCTACATTACATTGACCAAAGGTTTCGATTTTATGCTCTACCTTACTTGGACCAAAGGTTTTGATTTTATGCTCTACCCTACTTGGACCAAAGGTTTCGATTCTATACTCTACATTACATTGACCAAAGGTTTCGATTTTATGCTCTACCTTACTTGGACCAAAGGTTTCGATTTTATGCTCTACCTTACTTGGACCAAAGGTTTCGATTTTATGCTCTACCTTACTTGGACCAAAGGTTTTGATTCTATGCTCTACGTTACATGGACCAAAGGTTTCGATTCTATACTCTACGTTACATTCGAACAAAGGTTTCGATTTTATGCTCTACGTTACATGGATCAAAGGTTTTGATTCTATGCTCTACATTACATTGACCAAAGGTTTCGATTTTATGCTCTACCTTACTTGGACCAAGGGTTTTGATTCTATGCTCTACGTTACATGGACACATGGACCAAAGGTTTCGATTCTATACTCTACGTTACATTCGAACAAAGGTTTTGATTTTATGCTCTACCTCACTTGGACCAAAGGTTTTGATTCTATGCTCTACATTACATTGACCAAAGGTTTCGATTTTATGCTCTACCTTACTTGGACCAAAGGTTTCGATTTTATGCTCTACCCTACTTGGACCAAAGGTTTCGATTCTATACTCTACATTACATTGACCAAAGGTTTCGATTTTATGCTCTACCTTACTTGGACCAAAGGTTTCGATTTTATGCTCTACCTTTCTTGGACCAAAGGTTTCGATTCTATACTCTACATTACATTGACCGAAGGTTTCGATTTTATGCTCTACCTTACTTGGACCAAAGGTTTTGATTCTATGCTCTACATTACATTGACCAAAGGTTTCGATTTTATGCTCTACCTTACTTGGACCAAAGGTTTTGATTTTATGCTCTACCCTACTTGGACCAAAGGTTTCGATTCTATACTCTACATTACATTGACCAAAGGTTTCGATTTTATGCTCTACCTTACTTGGACCAAAGGTTTCGATTTTATGCTCTACCTTACATTGACCAAAGGTTTCGATTTTATGCTCTACCTTACTTGGACCAAAGGTTTTGATTCTATGCTCTACGTTACATGGACCAAAGGTTTCGATTCTATACTCTACGTTACATTCGAACAAAGGTTTCGATTTTATGCTCTACGTTACATGGATCAAAGGTTTTGATTCTATGCTCTACATTACATTGACCAAAGGTTTCGATTTTATGCTCTACCTTACTTGGACCAAAGGTTTTGATTCTATGCTCTACGTTACATGGACACATGGACCAAAGGTTTCGATTCTATACTCTACGTTACATTCGAACAAAGGTTTTGATTTTATGCTCTACCTCACTTGGACCAAAGGTTTTGATTCTATGCTCTACATTACATTGACCAAAGGTTTCGATTTTATGCTCTACCTTACTTGGACCAAAGGTTTCGATTTTATGCTCTACCCTACTTGGACCAAAGGTTTCGATTCTATACTCTACATTACATTGACCAAAGGTTTCGATTTTATGCTCTACCTTACTTGGACCAAAGGTTTCGATTTTATGCTCTACCTTTCTTGGACCAAAGGTTTCGATTCTATACTCTACATTACATTGACCGAAGGTTTCGATTTTATGCTCTACCTTACTTGGACCAAAGGTTTTGATTCTATGCTCTACGTTACATGGACCAAAGGTTTCGATTCTATACTCTACGTTACATTCGAACAAAGGTTTCGATTTTATGCTCTACGTTACATGGACCAAAGGTTTTATTCTATGCTTTACGCTACATGGACCAAAGGTTTCAATTCTATGCTCTATGTTACATTGACCAAAGGTTTCTGAGTTCAAGCACAACTTTAAGAAATGAGAAATAATCCTTAACAAAATTAGTGCAGAAATGGTTATAGGAGTATATATATTTTTGTATTTTTTGTTTGTTTTGTTTTCTATAGTAGATATTTTGATTTCAAAAGAACATGAAATATCATGTTCTCAGAAGGTATAGTGAATTTTTCACCTAGATAATCTATTCTAAGCTGAGGACGTCAATCATCAAAAAAAAGTCATAGAGATAAAAAATGTACTTTTAGAGTCGACATGTGCTTTAGGCACTAGACAATCTACAAATAGGAATTCTCTGTTAAGTGACAGCAGATACATCAGGTGACTACAAATCTGTGTGATAAAAATGAAACGGCGATATTTAAGAACGTCCTATTAAGTGATATTAATTTGGCCTCAGTTAATTTTCCAAAAACTAAAACTCAATGCCAAGAATTGATAACTACAATCCAAAACATGATTATCCAGGATACCTAATATAAAAAAGATAATTAGCCTTTAAGTACTGACTGGTTCAGATAACTACCCTACAACTACTGACTTGTCAAGATAATTAGCCTATAATTACTGACTGGTCCAGATAATTACCCAATTACTACAGAATGGTCCAGATAATCACCCTGTAACTACTGACTGGTTCAGATAATTACCCTACAACTACTGACTTGTCAAGATAATAGCCTATAATTACTGACTGGTCCAGATAATTACCCAATTACTACAGAATGGTCCAGATAATCACCCTGTAACTACTGACTGGTCCAGATAATCACCCTGTAACTACTGACTGGTTTAGATAATTACCGTATAACTACTGACTGGTCCAGATAATAACCCTGTAACTACTGACTGGTCCAGATAATTACCCTGTAACTACTGACTGGTCCAGATAATTACCCTGTAACTACTGACTGGTCCAGATAATTACCCTGTAACTACTGACTGGTCCAGATAATTACCCTGTAACTACTGACTGGTCCAGATAATTACCCTGTAACTACTGACTGGTCCAGATAATAACCCTGTAACTACTTACTGGTCCAGATAATAATTACCCTGTAACTTGTTACTGGTTCAGATAGTTACCACATAACTACTGACTGGTCCAAAAAATTACCCTTTAACTACTGACTGGTCCAGAAAATTACCCTGTAACTACTGACTGGTCCAGATAATTACCCTGTAACTTCTTACTGGTCCAGATA